>NC_133896.1:105609580-105909580 GCF_964199755.1 Larus michahellis | reverse complement strand
TGATTTGCAAAGGTATTACATTTTCCAGCAGCAGCCTCTTAGCTTTAACAGGGGAAGAAATGCCTAACAACATCCATTCACCCATCCCTGCTCCCTTGAAAAGAATTTGTCTGACTTTTCTAGGTAACTCCATTTCCTTTCATAAAGAAATTCACAAATTTTAGGCCTTCCATTTATTGGTCTCTGCAGCAGGGAGGAGAGTTCAACAACAACATGCTCCCCAAGCAATGGCTGCCTCAGTTTGCTGGTCACTAAGCGAGGGTCCTTCTGAAAAACTCAACTGTTTTTTCACTACTGCTACAGAGTTGGTCTTCTTTCCGCCTCATGCACCACTATTAATAATTATACCAAAATGTCTTAGTGTTCCTAGCAACGAGGTATCTAATTTTATCCTACGCGACTGCAGTAGCACAGATAGTGTTTCAACCAGTAAACCGGAGAAGGCACGACAGCACTGTCCTGCCAGGGACAGTATGTTTAAGGACATAGATGTACACATCTCACAATTGATGAACCATTACTTTTTTACAACTTGTCTATCACTTCAGAGAAAAATCCTACTTTTGGATTGCCCACTTTACCACTGTTTATTAACAAATAATGTCAATATTCAGCAGTGTAAATGGAACAACCTTGGATGTTCAGCTGCAACTGGTCCTGGAATTCTTCTCTAGATGCTAACACTATAACATGTAGAATTGGCAGACAGCTGAAAGATGTTACAAGCTAATGCCAATTGAGAAGGATTTTTATCAAACACGACTTGAAATATTTTTTGCCATTTTGATGAGATTGTTGGTTGATAAATTTTCTGTTGACAACACAGACTTTTAAAAGACTATTCTTCCGAGCCTTCTCATGAAAACATTAACTATATAAAATCAGTATAGCTCATATTAAATTAATTAAAATCTGGCTAACTAAAACACCACAAAAAGTAATTGCAAATGTGGAATTTTCACCAAGTAACTTGTTACTAAAGGGTAGGGATGGAGGAAGCTCCAATAGTCTGCCTTGGTTTGATATTATTTGGTATCTTTCAGAAGAATTGAGAAGAACATATATTAAAAAACCAGAAAATTTTCAGCTGAGCTGCCTACTGCCAGACTAGTAAATGATGAAGATAAAACTCCTACACAGCTTGACTTGGTCTGGTTTGTAAGATAGATGTATGCCAGCAAGAGCGAATTACCATTTACTTGTACTGATACAATTATGCAGTCCAAGTCTCAACACAACCCTCCCCAATCCCTCCATCTAAATGTAGGTCAGTATCTTGGAATACGATGGTACTGAAAAAAATGTTGCTATGTTCTACTTATTCAGCTGCGTAAGGCAATGCTCCTGTTCGGGCAGAAATTGCTTACACCTGTAAGTAAAAGAAAACTGAATTATAAGGAGGAAAGCGGTGTTAGGTCTGTTTGTGGCATCATCAACAGATTTAGTTTTCCAGTTTAATTCAGTATCAGGTTCAGCTCTGATGTCATACTTCAAAAAGGATGTTAAAATTTTGGAGAGCTGCAAAATGATTCAATGTCTTGAAAAACTGGTGGTTTTAGAGAGAGAGGGAGTATTTATATCACTTATGGGAAAGAGAAGAGAATTCTTTAAAAGGGCATACACACATTTAGGTGATGAAGAGATTTCTGATAGGCTTTTCAATTTGGCAGAAAAGGGTCACAAGATACAAGCTAAACAAAAAAATTCAGGCTAGAAATAAGGTGCAAATTTTTAATTACGAGGCTTAAGCACTAGCACCATCTACCTATAAATATGGTGAGCTCTCCATTACTGGAAGACTCTAAATCAAGACTATTTGTATATGGTAGGTGTTACTTTTCAATCTATTGTCATTAGCTGTCCGGAAAAGTTACAGTTACAGTCATTACGCCCATGTCATGAAAGGGGTACAAATGAATGATCATAATAATCTGATATTGCCTTGAAGTTTAGAATAGGCCAATTTTAAAAATACTGCTGTGAGGAAGTAAGACATTTGGAGAGTAACAAGGCATCATTTGACTTGTCACTGAGTATTGCTTCAACCTGAAATACGTAATATTTACCAGCAGGCATTTACTTTGTTTCCCCCCCCGCTTCGAAATCTAAAGCAGGACTGTATAAATATTTGAATAAGACCACAGTACTTTGAACTACCCTTTTAATTAAACTGAAGTCTTTATCTAGCTCCAGGTACCATTTCAAACAGCGGCAGAATTTCTGTCGACCTCCATCTCAATTATTATAAACAAAAACTCTCTGTCTACATTTCCTTTCAATCACACAATGATTATATTTACAACAAATCAAATAATTTTAGTGAGGCAGAAGCCTAAGCAATAAATGTTGGTAAAAAGCAAACCTCATTCCCAGGAGATGTTTCTATCAGCAGTGCCAATGAGAGAAATGTCACTGGAACCACAGTCTTCCTGATTTAGATGGGGAAGTTGCATTTTCACAAACGTGACACAGGCTCACAGACACTTAGATAACATTTACTTTTGATAAGAGTTATGTCCCTGCGTGCATAAAGCCTCATAGTTATTGCATTAGAAGATGCAGAGAGGATCTACTGGAATTCCTGAAAGCACCCAAGTGCTCAACTCCTATTCAAACCAATTGGCTTAAGTACCCAGAAAATTTTAAAAAGTCCAATTAGGCATTAAGCACTTGGAAATCTATCCCTAAAACATTTTTGAAATAGAAGTTAAGATGCAATGAAAATGGAACACAAACCCCTGGGTGCTCTTGAAAACACTTCTATAGTTTTGAGTCTGTACTTTAGCTTGAATTCTAAAACACTAATGAAAAAACATGGTATACATAATTGGTTAATTAAAGTAATTTCATTAACGAGTGTGTTAGTGTTGTATCTACTACACTAATTTTATCTCAAATGTTTTGTAAATACCTTGTTTGCAGTGTCTTTGAACATGAAGGGTAATACATGACTTAAATATAAAATTGTTCAGAGCATGAACATCATACATAGCATCAAGCCTTTTTGCATATTCTGCAGGAATATGTAGGCTTTTTGCTTCTTACCAGCAAATTTAGCCGGCTTATTGGTTAATGGAAATGCATATAAAAGTTTTCTTTTTTTTTTTATTTGTAGAGTCTGGGAGCACTAAATCTACAGAGAAAAGATTCCATCACTGTGTTCTGCGAGCTTGCATGAAGCTGCTGGACTTATGTAAAGCCTGACTAAGGCATTTCTAGACGTCAAAAGCAAGGCCTTCTTCAAGCAAAGAAAGGATCACAGAATCATAGAATATCTCAAGTTGGAAGGGACCCATAAGGAAATTATGCAGAAGAAAACATTCCTGCAGCTGCAGCATTGGGCTAAAATTTCTATTTGTTATAAATCCAGAAGTATGACGCTGAGGCTTACTTGTTTTTTATCATACAGCAGTGGTCCTTTTCTGATAAGCAAATGGTATGGATTCAGCCATTCAAACTCCCAATGTCTCACTGTTTTAGAATTAGATGCTACTTCTATTGTATTTGATTTTTTTTCCTTCAGTGAAACTTACTTTCATCTCCAGTTTCAAATTCAAACTTCTGGCTATAGCCGCTGTATCCTGCTGCCGTCCTGACTCTGATATGAAATATATACTTGGTGGCTGGCTTGAGACCTGTGATGATAACACTTGGAGCCTTGGACCTTGTGGAGGAATAGCTGAGCTGCTCATGCTCCTGAGGGACAAAAGAGGGGAGAAATGATATCAAGTTGAGTTGTACAAACTTTGCAAAATTGATATAGCAGAACTGAAGCTCCACATTCTTCTCATGAATGTAAAATGTGTTTATAAAAGGAGGTGCAGGTATGGATTTCTGTACTTTGATTTTGTGCTACAGTCATAATGTATGATATGGCCTTGAATTTTTTGTCTTTAATCTTGCATAGAAACATATCACATCTTTGTGACTTGGGTTAGTAATTACACTGTAGTCAAAACAATATGGAATTAGTACAAGACTACATTCACAGAAAATGGCAGCTAGAATGGTAGCTAATTATTTTTGCACAATGGACAAACTAGGAGGTCGGTAAATACTAATAAGCTGTAAAGTAAAGATGTGGGAGTATTCAAATACCCGCTACTCACTTCTACCCGCAGGTAGTGCCAAAATGCCGGCGCTATCCGTGGGTAGACCTGTGGGTAAAAGGAAATAAAAATTAACTTTTTCTTTAAAGTCTGTAAACTTCTAGTATGGTTCAGCTGCTTCACTGCTGCTGAACATAATTTCCCTTTCCAGGTAGCTGTAATGTAGTCCTACGTGACATTCCCTTTCACACTCTCTAAGCAGAAACACTCTGCAAAAGTCCCCTGTTTATCTCCTAGCAGTTGATCCTGGGCATCTGCTGAGAATTCCTGACTCTCACAGAGATCACTGAGAATTATGGTGTGCAGAGATCACTGGGAATTACCACTGCAGACCAGCTGCTGTAGTACGGAGACCAGCCATATCGATTGCTGTGCGAAAACTAAGTGCTGCTTTGCTAGACAGGTCGCTGCTGCTACTTTTACATGAGGGGATGACTTAAAAGAAGCGAGAGTTTATTCCCTGTCATTAGTTACTTGTCACTTGATAAATCTGTAATCATTTATATGGTGCCTTAAGGCTAGCTTTACTTTGTTGCAGGAGGATTTGTCTCCAAACTGACACATAAGCAGAAATGTCCTTGGCATATGCTTAACAACCCAACTGTGATACCCATAGGGCACCATATACATTTATTATACCATGCAGTAATATTATAGTATGTATAAGTTATTCAAAGGGTGTTTCCAGCCTGTTAAGAAGGAAACAATCTGGTTGACAGAAGAGATATAACCAGGAGAAGAATAGGTTTCAGTTAGATTCTGTTGGACTCTTAACCTCTTCTGAGCAGCATACGTATATTTTTTATATAAAACAAACAGTTTTATATAAAAAGATGCTGAGTTAACTTCAGTCATGGTGTAACAAAGCCACATTAACATAGGGCAGCAGGTACATCAGTATTCCCCCAGTAGGGACACAAGGAGATGACTAAGAAAACCGAATTAAAACCCAAATGTACAAAAATAATCTAATGATTCTGTTAAGTGAAGGAGGAGAAGGAAGGCAACAATCACCAATATCTAAAATAATTGCATTTAATGGTCACTTCAAACAGTGGAAATACTTTGAGAAACTATAATAAGAGGAAGTGTTGATTTGTTCTACAATCTATTACCAAATTCTGAAACAGCAAGAAGTGTATATTTAAATTGAAATAGTAAGACACAGTGTACATGTAATGTTATGGATGGAGACTACAATTAATATACAAACTAACAACTTCTATAACTATCAAAATATTTACTTGAAATGTTATAACTTCGCTTTGAACAGGTTAGTGGATTTTAGACATACTGTTTTTAAGAAATTTCAGAAAATACTTATTTTCTTCTGACAGAAGGCCAGACTATTAAAGTGATGGATTTTTTTAATTCTTTTTTTGTGAATAAGCTTTCTGCAACTCGAAAAATAGCATGTGTGTGAGCAAAAAAAGAATAATAGGTTAATACTCAGATTTGTAAGAAAATAGAGAACTCCTACACATACAGAGGAGTTTTCACACTACTTTATGGACATTTGACGAACATTCAGTGTGTCATGAACAGCTAATTTCTATTTTATAGCCTTGTTATACGTGCAACTTTCAGGGACTTCCATGTGTAGAGGGGTCACATAACTTAACATGTTAACGGCCAGGATATGCAAACTTGGAGAACACAAGACTTGAATTTATTTAGTAATGAAGCTGCTGACTAAAGTGTGTACCAAAGAGATCAAGTCTTTCAACACAAGCTAGCGACCAGCTCAAAATTAATCCAAGAATTAGGAAAAAAAAAAAAAAAATCACCTGATTTTGCACTATTCTAAGACCACACTGAATCATAGGTATGGCCCAATGTTTGTGATCTTGCCCATTAAATACAGTATCAATACAAGATTCTGTTTCTGCACTTCAGTCCAGGTAAAGACATGCCATCCAGTGAAGGAAAGATTCTGGATGTGTTCATTAATGGTTATGTAAACAGCAAATGCTTGTTTTATATGGGTATTAGTATGCTTCAGTTTGACGTTTTAATAAGTACTATGTGCTCCATCTGTCACGACCCAGACATAGGAAGGCAGAGACTTTACACTCTGGAATGTGCTGGAAATTTTTATTTAGGCTCCGCAACCTGTAAGATAAGGAGAGGACCACTACCTAAGGGATTTCACTGTACAGTGTAATAGTTGCAAGCCATTTACTTTCCCCAGACTACCTTGCTGCTTGAAATCAAGTTCTAATCATGTAACAATTTACTGTTTTTTTCTGACCTGCTGGAAAGATTGCAGAAATAAAGTTTCAGAATAATTTGATGGCATTGTAAAAAGAAATAGGTTCCTTCAGAGGAGAATGGAAATGGAAATTTTGTCAATAATTGGTGGAGACTCCCCAAGATCCAGTGATAAGATTTACTCCCTGAAGCCTGCAGAACAAGGCCAGTAGCAGTGAAGAACCGGGAATGACTTCTGAAAAAAACAATCTGAGCTATATCTGTTTTGTTATATCTGTTATTACAGGCTAAATACTGTGTGTAAAACAGCACGTGGGATATAGCAGCTTCCTAACCAGGGACGTGGACAGACGTTTATCAAGTATAATTTATTATTTGTAGTTGTTCAAAGATAATGAGTGTGACAAGGACTGTGATGGTAACATTTAATCAACAAAATGGGACCCTCCATTCGTGTGGGCAGGCTGTCGCTAGCAGCAGCTTCCTGATGGGCAGCCATCTCTGCTTGTCCCTTCTGGGCGGTGGAAGGTATTTTGGTCACGTCTAAGGGTTGTCTGGCTTGCTGCCCCCTCACTGTCTGCCTGTGGCTACCTGTGGTAAGCCCTGAGGGGTCCCATCTCCGTGCCCTCCCGTTTCCTTTCTTCTTTCTTTTCTGCAGCCATCCACCACAGGGTCCAAAAAACGATGTCTAGGAGTACATGATCATAAAAGTAATACTGCTGTCATATGGGAAAGGGGGTAGCATTTGTTACTGAAAATGAAATAGGGGAAAGGGAACCTGTCACCTTGGTGTATTTGAGAAGAAAAGGCTTCATAAGCCTGCACCTGAGGAGAAAGTTGCTCAAACTTGAGGCAAAATGATTAATAGCTGGAAACTTCACATTGTTTTATGTGAATGCTTCCCACAAAGAAATCAGCCTTTTTGGATGGGATTCACACAGCAGACAATTCTCCAAAGAGTGGATGCTTTGGCATTACTCCCTTCTCATGACAATGACAGGATCTGCAGCCTACCTGGAAAGCCAGAGCTTTCCACAGAGAGACATAATTTGAGGTTGATGCGTGTGGCTCTCAAGGTTGGCCACTCTTCTGCCATGATCTTTCCCAAGGAGGCTAAGATGGTCTCAGAATAAAACGATACAATTCTAGTCTGCAGTTAAGTATGGGATGCTTTGCCTTACTCTTGCCACAGATAATATGCACTTACTTCTGCATAGATTCTGGGTTCAAAAAGTGAATTTTAAATTGCAGGACTTGGATGTAATTCTTGGATGTTAGTGCATGCTTTTACCACACCCTGATTTTATGTTGTGGCAAAATCTAGACATACATCAACCCTCCTGCCATGCGCCATATTTCCCATTGAAATGAGGCATGTATTTGTGGGCCAGAAGGTGCCACAACATGCTTTGTGACAGAACTCTGACCTGGACAGTAATGGGACCAGGATCAATGGGAAATGCCAAGGACTACATCTGTTCTGTACACTACTACAAAACCTGCAAAAGAAAAGTTTCGCGGATACGCCTGTGTTTGCCATTGCATGCAAGCAGTAAGTGAACTGCTGGCCATTATATATGGCTCAGAGTTCATATAAAATGAGACGTACAAGAAATGCTCTGATCCTTCACATTAGTATCAGAGTGGCATTTGTGATCTTAAGATGGCACAGGACTCATGAGAAGCAGTTCTGAGACACAGGGGCTGCGGGTTTAAACATAAGTTAAAGGAGTCTATCTAACATAACGTACTAGTCAGATTAGTATACCTACTAGTCAGAATCTGGTATTAGAAAATTCATAAGAAACATTTCCACTGTATGACATCGTCAGAATAGATTATAGTTCTTCATTATGCCTCACGGAAAGTCACTACTTTTTTAATGAATGTCATATTCATCCAATATCCAGATCTTATATTATAGCGATGAATATTACCATTTTTCTCGTATGCTCAAAAGAAAGGGGATTCCCTTTGATGACATTACCACTTGCAAACAAATAGATAAACCTCCACATGCCACACCTATATGAACATGCTGCTCTAATTTTATCCCCGCCTTACTTCAGAGGGAAACAGCACAGAAAGGAAGACTTTGTGCACATATACGTATTGTATTGATGTATTGATAAAGACTAACCAAAATGTTATGATCTTTTATCAGTTTAGACTCGTACTCCAATCACAGAGTTTACAGTCTGATGCTATGGGTGAGAAAAAGTATATATAACTAAAAATGTTTAGTGGAAAAAAAAAAGATTAATGGAAATAAAAGCTGAAATGCAGAATTTTGCTTACAGTGCTCAAATAACCTTTAAAAGATTAACTTTACCAGTAAAACCCTCATAAAAATCCAGGTGATTTCAGGTGTACAAGGTTTGTCACCATTAATATTGGAGTGGGAAAGAGAAATACGGCTCTAATCAAAATAATACCAGTCCTTATTTTAGCAATTGAAAAAGATAACCAAATACAATTTTCTATTATTTAGAATATATAATGGGAGCTCCAGGAATTGCCACTCTCGCAGTTTACTCTGTCTCTAGTTTGTTTTACGAATGACAATCAAGGTATTCAGTTCATTGAGTCCCATGAGTAATGGAAAAGCCTTCTTAAATTGACACTGGGGAAAGAGTTTTCAAAGGCTTTTGCCAGCTGAAAACATACTTATTGTGTACCTACAACTTCCAAATGTATGTGTCCGGAAAGAATCCAGGGAGACAGTAACTGAATTTACTATCAACTGCTTGCAAATACATTTTCCAGTTTATATCCATTGTCCTCTAACATGAAAATTCTGTACTTAAGCCGTATAATCCTGCTTAGCCTTTTTTGGAGCACATTCACTTAACAGAAAGAAACACTAATAGAGATTCAATCTATATACCACAGGGACCAGGTCTTTCTCCTGTGCACTAAAGCACAATGTCAAAGCTGAATAAGTACCACATTGAAGTAAAGAAGATTCAGAGTTCCATGATTCAGACATTATCAATGTTTAAATAAAAGCACCGATAGTAAAAAATAATCTTTTATGAGACCATTTGGTCACATTTTTCCTCTTTCCTAGATACATCGGTTTCAAGGATATACACAATGTGACCTACAGAGGAAGCATCATTATTTTAAAGGAAGGAATGGCCACAATTCTGGAAGATAGGACTTTTTATTAATTATAGCTCTGCTCCATCGTGAAACGAAATCTTCAACCCCTTCCTTACTTTCCTCACAGAATCAGCTATGATGGCACTTAATTACCTCCAGAGTCATCTGAACTTTAATGTTGCGATACACGTTAGAATAAAACAGTAGGTAATTACTAGGTATAGTCAATATGTAATTAATCAATTCAAATAGAACCTATTACAGACAAATAACAGCTAACTGTGGAATTTGTACCTACTATCTGTGTTTTCCAAGAAAAACATAGCCCCCACAGTTTTCATTTATGGAAATTGCCTTTGATTTATACCGCCTATATGCCTCTCACAACTAATTTGTCCCAAATAACTCTCAAAAAATTATTTTCTTACTTTGCAATAAAATGTTCCCATAATACGATTTCTGAATGCTTATTGCTCCATGTCATATCTTGCTGCTCATCTTACACAGATTGTTGCAGATGAGGAGTAATTACACTGAAATCAGTAAAATTAACTACACCTGGGAAACTCAAAGTCTGTCTTTGAAAGCTTCTTTATCTTTCCTGGTTTTATGCATGATTTTCTCTTAGAAAATTATTTTGACCTATAGTATATCTATTAACATGAATGCCAGCAGTAATATTTGGAAGACATTAGAGAAAAGACTCATAGTCCAAAAACGTGCTTCTACCATTAATTACTACCCGACTACAACATGATCAACAGGGTTAGGTAAATTCTTATAGCAATATAGAGTGGTAAAAAAAAAATAGAATAATAGAAATAATAGTCAAAGATATCATTCGTATTCTTAAAAAAACACTTCCTAAAAATCTTGTACCTTTAGTTTCCAGCTGACCAACAAGCTTAAAGTAAATTTAGAAAAGTGATTACAGAGATCTGAGCCCCAATCTGAACTAAGATGAAAACTCTGTCAGGAAAAAGTAGGGCCACAGAGAAAATTGCTGACGGCTCTAGTATTTGCTTCAGAGAAGAAACCTGCAGCATTTTAAGGCATCTGCCACTTCAGGTTGTAATCTTCTCCCCCTGTTTCTCGACCTCCCTTGTGATTAATCTCAGATGTAACAGTTTGGGGAGCTGAAATACTAAAGTGTGCTTTACCTGTTTGGCTTTTCAATATTTTATATTTTGATTGCCTGTCAGTCACCTCATCACTTTCGCCATACATAAAGCGAAGCTGTCAACAAGAAAAGGGGAAGAACAGATAACCAATCATAAAGAAAATATGAAAAGGTCAAAACCCAGCCAAACCTCATTTTAATTGGATTATATACCTGGAAAGGCAGAAATGAGTTGATGTGAGGTGAACCATGAAAAAGAGAAAATTAAATGAGGAGAGATGACGATGGGGTGACTCTTAAACAGTGTTAACATTCTCGCCAGCACAACGAGGTAAGCGGTGGGCAGAGCAAAAGCTGTGTGGTTAACATGGCGAGCCAAACGGGAACACCCGGCGTGAAGGCAGCAGATAGGACACTGCTGATCATGCTGACAAGGAGACTAAATTGAAAGGAATAAAAACAGGTCTGTGCCTTAAGCTGGTGATGAAACAGGGTGCAATTCAGAACTGGGAGCTGGGGAACATGACTTGAGTTGTCAGATAAGTGCAGACATTAAATTCCATCTTTCTAGCAGTTATGAGCTACTCTGATAACATTTACTTTCTAATTAAAAATATTTACTAGTGAAAACCTCTGCACCAGTATCTCCAGGAGTCTTTCTAACTTCAGCATATAAAAATGTCAGCCTCTCCAGTTGTCCCTGAAGATTCTTCTTATTTTTCCACTCAATTTAATTTTTTTTTGTCCCTGCACTGTCTTTTCATGTCGGGAAGAAGCAAGGAACTGCTGCAAGCATGAACTAGGTTACTAATGGTAAAGATCAACTCAACTATATTCAGAAGTATTGCTGTCATCTTTGGACAGTAAAGCAGTCTCCTCTGAGATACCTAACAATAAGGTGTACTTCATAATGAGACAATAAACCATCTAAAAATTCAGCTCAATGGGAAACAGATGCAGTCCCACAAAAACTGAAGATTGGAAGATTTCTGTAACTTGCTTTGTTGTGAAACAAGCCCAAAGAACTATGTACATACAGCCAGCGGGCTAGTTGCCAAGTCATTCATTTGGTATGTAGGATTCGTAGTTCAAATTTCTGAATCAGGTCTTGCATATGCCATTGCAGACTTCAGACTCCACATAAGCAGTACGGGTTCCTTCTCCCCATGCTCACCTTTAGCACTCCCCCCAGAGACCAACAATCTGCAGATTAGTGGGTTTCAGAATTAACTACATTTGCTTCAGAATTAACTACGTTTGCTTCATTACATTTTACAGCTCATGGACTTTTCTTCCATGAATTTACTTAATTATATTTTTGAACCAATTTTGCTTGTGGCTTCCAGGACAACCTTAGGCAACGAGTTTAATTACAAACTGTTTTTAAAAAATACTGGGGTTTTGTTTTAAATCTGCTTCCTGATGATTTCATTGAATATACTCTGGTTCGTGTATAAGAAATAGTTAATAATCTTGAATATCAGTGATTTTTTCAGTCAAACTCAACATGTGTCTATATATCATAGGAACAGTACTTCTAGTTACAGATGGGAAGTAGTTCACTGGATAATGAAATTTATAATTTGAAAATGCAAGACCCTGGAGGAGAGATAACAAAAAGGTACAACTCATGATATAAAAAAACTGTAACTTAAAAAGCCACAGTCCAAACACCTGAAGGTCTCTAAGTTGCTGAGACATATGGCAGGTAATCTGCTCATGACTAGCATTATCAGCATTGGTAAAATCACAGTAATGCTGTACACACAAAACTGCATTCCCTCATGGCAGAACCCAAAATTGTGGTTCTTCTATTTCACATTGAAGTGTGAAGACATTTTTAATATAAGGAAGCATCTTACAACTGAAGTGGAATTTCAGTATAACAGCAACAGTTCAATTTTTCAGAAGACTTCTACAATGATGGTGACTTGCTATAATACAATAAAGGCAATGTTCTATTTGGACAAAAAAGCACAACATATTTTCAAAGCTGTGAAATTCAAGTGAATCTACCAATCCTAAAAATCATAGAATCATAGAATGGTGGCTCGGGTTGGAAGGGACCGTAAAGATCATCTAGTTCTAACACCCCTGCCATGGGCAGGGACACCTCCCACTAGACCAGGTTGCTCAAAGCCTCATCCAGCCTGGCCTTGAACACTTTCAGGGATGGGGCATCCACAACTTCCCTGGGCAACCTGTTCCAGTGTCTCGCCATGCTCAGAGTAAAGAATTTCTTCCTAATATCCAATCAAAATTTACCTTCCTTCAGTTTAAAACCGTTACCCCTCACCCTATCACTATGCTCCCTGATAAAGAGTCTCTCCCCATCTCTCCTGTAGGCCCCCTTTAGGTACTGGAAGGCCGCTATAAGGTCTCCCCAGAGCGTTCTCCAGGCTGAACAACCCCAACTCTCTCAGCCTGTCCTCATAGCATAGGTGCTCCTGCCCTCTCATCATCTTCGTGGCCCTCTGCTGGACCCGTTCCAACAGGTCCACGTCCTTGTGTTCAGGACTCCAGAGCTGGATGCAGTATTCCAGGTGGGGTCTCACGAGAGCAGAGTACAGGGTCAGAATCATCTCCCTCAACCTGCTGGCCACGCTTGTTTTGATGAAGCCCAGGATGCGGTTGGCTTTCTGGGCTGCAAGTGTGCACTGTCGGCTCATGTTGAGCTTCTTGTCCACCAGCATCCCAGTGTCCACCAGTACAAAAATGTACTACAGCACTGAGTCAGCTACACAAAACTCAGCTCTAATGGTGCTGCTGACAAAACCTGCTTAATTTACCTAATGTCAGTACCCCTAAAATGTCCATAGCTAGTTAGATCCAGGATTTTGATTAGGGCTCCTGTTACGTGCTGGCCATTTTGTCAGGTCTATAATACCTTGCTGGAAAATTTTAACTGCTGTATGTAATGTATGCATTTTTACAAATGCCCTCGCAAATCTTACATACTGTATTAAAAGCCTCCTGAGGCAACAAGACTTTCCAACTCCTTTTTAAAATGTATTTCAGCCTTTCAGGGTGGTAGGACAGGTAGAGTGACTGGGCTGATTTTAAGATTGGTTTGAGCCTAGGTTGAATTTTCTACGTATATATCTTTTCTTCTTAGAAGAGGAGACTAATGTACGCTTCTCTGTTTTCAATTGCCACTGAATATTTCCTACCTGGCAAATACAGAAAAGATTCTTATTGATACACAACAGCTCGGAAACAAGCCATACTTAAAGCAAAACTATTCATAGTTGTTTACTTGGTTCACAGATACACAGAAGAGAGCTATTCACTATGGTTCAGTGGTATTAATAAAGCTATCTTTTTTTATTTAAGTAAGAAAAACACCTGCTTTTATAGATAGAATTGATTCAGGTTGCTATTGTGAATCTGGAATAAATGACTGAACTCATTAGGATTAACTTAAATCTACATGAATGTTATATGATAATGAATATTTCACATGCTAACTGTGTATACAGTTCTTTGAGACAACTACTTTCCTTTTCAGAGAAAATCAGGACTTACAAATATAGAATAATGTCGACAATATTAATGTAGATTTCAACACCATCCAACAAAAATCAATTTTGGAGGAAGAATTTTGCCTCTAAGATACCAACTCTGACACTAACTAAAGTTCGACTTTGATCACTGCAATACAAATAATAAATGAGAGGCAAGAGGAACATGCTGATCTATATATAGGGACAATCCATTGAGATTGTGTTGCGTTTTTCATTATGAAAACCTCTTCAGATATAAATATACCAATAGCTATTGAAAAATCACTGAAATATCACATTCTCTGTGTATTTGTGAGCATGTGCGTGCATTTTCCTGTGTCTCAGTGCAGACCAACAGCAAACATCTATCTTGTAATGTTAACTCAAAAGGGCTAAATTCATCTCTGGCATCATGACTTTATTGCAGATCCTGGCATTACATCAACAATATAGCATATTATTTATATTTATATTTTTTCCAAACACCTCAGTGAGTTAATAGAGGAGTATAAAGCAAAAATGGAAATCTTTTTCCAATTAGTTTAACATGAATTTCAAAGGACAAAATAAACAATCTAACAAGTAAATTAAAATGCTGATTTTACACTTTCAAAACTGACAAAACAAGTTTTGTTCCTATTTTTGTATCAGGGAAGTGCCCATTTTTAATTTAACTAACTTCACCAGAAATTTTTAAGCTGATAAAAACAAAAAAAATCTGAAAAGTTTTAAAAGAAATTTACAGACAGGTGACCTCCTTTTTAAAAAGGAAGAGCTGCCGCAGTCACTAAAGAATTGCCATTGTGATAATATAATATGGTAGTATTTCTGGCAATATAAGCAAGAAAACCAGATAGTTTGTGCAAGGTCATTGCAAATACAAGATATGTCAACCTGGTGGAGTTCCTAGAGCAACATAAATGTTTTTATGAGCAGCAGGTGAATTCCTGCAAAAGACGCTAAAGCTATTAACAGCTCGGTAAGGAGTACATAATAATAGGTTGTTAACTCAGCCTCCCTGACAAAAACATCAAGAAAGGGCACTTTGAAACCATTAATACTAATACATTTAAAAAGAAAGAAAAGAAAAAAAGAGAATTTTTACATTATGCTTCTTTAAATCAACAAAATAATCATTCATGATTTTATTAGGGTACAAAAGTAGTAAAGCTATGTAGGAGTTACTGAATAGCATACCCTTTCTATGAATTCAAGTTGGCTAACAAAATCATGCATTTAAATGAAAAGCTCCTCTAATGCGCATTTTTCATTCCAACAAGCACTTTGCACCACCACCCCAACACCCACAGCTTTTATTTAATACATGGTAAAATCATTATACTAATATTAAACACAGAAATAGTACATTTTATTCCATGAAAATGGAATGGCTCTCCTTAAAAGAGCTTCTTCTTTCCTTTTGGATTTTTCTCCCTTCTCCCAGAATGACTGCTTTGGGTACACCACTACTTAATAAAAAAGAGATTGCCTATATTATGGAGTCAGTGGCTTTGTCTCCATCTCAGCGTGAAAAAAATGTTAAAAGTGGAAAACTAATAACAATCTGTTCTTCTGCGCAGTTAGCGTCCAGTTACAGTCTCAGAAGAAGAAAGGAAAAGACAGGAACTTCCTGTTTTTCCCCCAAAAAGGAATACATGTCTTTTTACCTGTATCTCCCCAAATATTTCCTGAATGCAACAAGGATTGCAGGAAAAAACTGCAAGTGAAATGCTATCTCATATTGGAACATTCCTTCATTTAGACAAAGATATAACATCGCTTATGTCTCAAAGTACGTATCTTCTTGATTTAATCTGTGAATCCATCTTTATGGTTGTGAAAGAACAATTTATGAACAGTAGGTTGGTTGTTTATCGCGAAAACGCTGTCCTAGCTTCAGTTTTGAAAATATTTTGGGCTGATAGATGAAGACTTTGGGGAACTTTTAAGCTAGTTCTTATTTTAAGAAGGTCTAAAGCAAACATTCTGACTGGTTTTAGGGAAATGGAGACCTGGACGTTGTATTTAACTTATAAATAAGGACATTATTTTTGCTTAGATGGTCATCCTTTGGCAGCTACGCTAGTTATATTTAGAACATAGCTCATGAAACTCACCATACTTTTGGAAAAATCTGTCAAGCTTTCAAACGCAAAGTTTGACTCCTGACTGTATGTTAAGGTACCTGAGGGAACTACAACTCTAACTTTAGGTTCTACTAAAACTTACTGCACCTAAACCCACTGAAACTAGATAATAATTACAGCAAGGACAGCAACAATAATAAAATGTTTTAATTTAAGAGTAAATTCTCTATTTTGTTAATTTAGGATTAAACACATTAAACTTCTTACCACTTCCTTTTGTGCAATTGATATATTCCCTCTGAAGAGACGACATTTCTTTTACACAATATGTTCATCAATATCATCCAAAGTTTGTCCTCGGGAGTGAGATGAAACTTACTGCACTATAAAATAGCCGCATCTGGTTTTTGACCCTACCTAATCACATGCTTAAGACTAACAGCTGATTCCTGCAATTAACGTTATTATTCTTGCTGTGTCCATAAACTATTTTTAAAACTATTTTTTCCAAAGTTCAAATGCTGAATGGCTAGAAAAATGTTTAATAATTACTTTTATTAGGAATCAACCTCTGTTATCAGTGGATTTAGCTTTCTTAGCTTTCTTTGAGGTATGAAACTAGCTGTGTGGTGCTAAATTTGTTGTCTTGTAATAGTTTGCATACCTCCTACAACTATGTGTTTGAAAGAATTTGAAAAGCATTTATTCAAAACGATTAATGTACTTCTACTACATTTGTGCAGCTCTTCTAGAAGCTACTGGAATAAGCATTGTATATGCAATTTTCCTTGGGGAAAATGGTATCAGCTACCGACACGAACACAAGATCAGCAGAGACTGAACTATGTTTTCTTTTAAATCAAATCCACTAAGCTTGCTTAAAAAGCATTATATTTCTCGGTGAGATTTTTTGGTTCAGCAGGAATGACAACAGTAATAGCTCTGCAGGCTACTTTATTATTAAATACAACGGTTTAGAAGCTATCTCTAAATAATTGACGACAACAATTAGGACACTAGCCAAACTGGGCACCTAATGGAGAAGGCTGAGCTCAGAACTACTTTGATAAACCCTTTGCTGCATGTAATTGATATTTAGAGGCCAGATTTCTTTTTCTCCTAATAGTAATTATATCAGTGTCATTAATAATGGCTGCCGCAAGGTCCTTAAGTTCTTTCCTGCAGGCAAAAATTATATCTGGTCAGAGAGTCTCATAATTATTCACTCTCATTTTCAACAGTTCTGAGACCTATTTTTTTCTCTTTTTAGAATCTAAGGCTTTTACAGTTCTTCCCTTGGGAAACTAGGTTAATAACAACAGAATAGGAAAACTGAGAAGATTGTTTAACATCACTTACTATGCTAAAATAAGCTAGGAGATTTCATTTCAATGATTATCTCCCAAAGCGCATTTGTAGTGATTATTTTTTAAAAACATTCACCAGACATGGTTCATTTCCCTGGAGCTCCAAATGTCTGAGAATGCCAGAGGCACTTCCTTGGAGCCCTGACACCTCACCGCGACATGCTGATCTGTTCCTGCAGCTATGGTCAAATACTAAGGTCTGCTTACTGCTACTATCCAAAAGCTCTTCTACATCCAAATTACTCAGTGCTCTAGTTTTTATGAGTACGTGCTGAAAACGTAATGAAAATGTATTATGGTATGAGCCCAACATTTCTTGCTTCTAGTCACATCAGAAACATTTCACTTGTAGGCAGCAGATAGCTACTTACGCCTCAAATAATTTGAAAAACTGAAAAACATTACAGGAGCAAAATGTTTGTTTTAAAAGAGTATGATTAGCATGAGGCTAAAAATTGCCCAGCTGATCATCCAATGCTAACTGCATAGTGCTTGCTATTTTATGCTGAGTAGACTCACTGACTGGCCAGGCAGTATACGCTCATATGCTCATCCCTGTGCTTATAAGCCTTTTCCTATTCTCCAACCTTGTCACTGATGTTGACTTTAAAATTTAGTCAGGAAGCTTGCAAGGGTATCAAGCATGCTATGGTAGGTATAGGAACAATAAAAGAATATGTCCGGAGAAAGAACCAGTACATGCTAACAATTCAGCCACAACAGTATCACATGAACTAACGCCTGCTCATGAATAATGTGACACAGTCTGCAGGCTCTCTTCAGCCTCCTGTGGATTGGGGCTGGTACATACATTATTCTTCATGATTTAAAAATCTAACATAAAAGCAAAATCTGAACCAAGAAAGTCCTGGCACTTGAGGGAAATAGGGAAGTTGTAATATAGTTGTCCCTGAAAAAATGTAATCTTTCTAACTCAGTTAAACATTATGCAAAAAGTAGAGGTGGAAAGACTGGTGCGGTTCAGCTATCTAAGTAGTAGGGAGGTTGAGGGTCAATGAACCTCAGACGTGTCATACAGACCTCATAAAAAGGCATAGGGCTATACAAGAGAAATGACTAATTTTACTTCACCTTTCCAAAACTTCATTCAGAAATTCAGAGGATTGTCTGATCTACATGATGTGGCTTCTCATAAGAAATGTCCATATCTTGTCTAATGAGATCATGTAACGTTGCTGTTCATTTAGATTAGATTCCAGCTGATACCCAAGTAGGGTAATGAAATATCTCCTTAGTGGGAGAAGACACAGAGGAACATTTGTTGTCCTAAACCAGGATAAGTCACACACACTGGCAGTTCACATGGGAAAAAAGGCTGTAATGAAACAACTTGGGCACGTAGATGCAAGTGAGCTTGATGCACTCCCAGGGCTCCCAGGACTGTGCTATTGCTGTGCTAGTCTTCAGTGTGGTACTGAGCATGTCACAAGATTATCTGTTCCTCAGTAAGTGTGGAAAAACATGGCAAGGATATCAATTCATACCTCTGTACATGCATCAAGTGCCACATCTTTTTGCCATCAAACTCCAGAGTACGTAATCTATTATACATACACACTTCTATAGCTTTGTAATAACACGGTGCACATATTTCCAGACAGAAAGATAGATAGATTGGCTTTAAAATAAATACCATTGTTGGCAAACAATTCTGAAAGACAAAATTGCTTTCTTGTTTACAATTTTCCATATTAATTTTTGTAAAAATAATTCTGTCATTTGAAATACTATGCACTGATAGTCTTAAATCTTCACATTATTCCTATCAAGTCATTTACCTCACGGTCTCGTATGTATTTTACTATTCAAATTCAGGATGGCTCATTTTAATTCACATTCATGAATATTCAAAGAAATAGCGCTGTTTGTTTTAATATTAGATTTTAAGAAGGAGTGTCATTTCTTGTGTAAATTAAGTAAATGCAGCTCTAGACTGGGAGAAAAATTAACAAGGTCATATTGCTCTCTTAATTCTTTAAAACTGGTACTTTCCTCTATCTCTTTGTTTCATCGGGTCTTCATCTCTTTTTAAAATCTCATTGGAAAGCTAATTTCCCCCTTGCCTCTACTGCTTGGTTATTTTCTCTCTTTTATTTATTAATTCGACTCTAAATAATACAGCAATGGAGGAAAAGTCATATCTGACATCCTACATATCCTGTCCGCTCACTGTCATATGGAGGTGGGTTAAAATTTTTATGTGAAAACTGCCTGTGAGTTGCAAATTGAGTCTGCCAACAAAATGAAGCATTTTGTCAAAGGGATTTGGCTTTAGTGGAAATTTCATCAAAAGACAAGAAAGCAAAGAAACATCAGCCAGCCCCTTCATCCTACATCCTGCTCCAAAAGATATTCTCTATGTAGAGGTGTCATTGCAATGCCTTGGGATATTGCTTGGGTACATCCTATTAAACTCTCTTCTCCATAGACTGGCTTCCTCAGCTAATTACGTATTATCTTGTGTGTAACAGAAAATATAATCCAGCTGGTGTATTTGGGCCATGTGGGAGAAATTAAACTTAATACGGTTGCTGATACGTATACAGCTTGGTATGCTTACCACAGCTCTCAGGGAACATTAATTTTTGATGATTAACTTTAAAGGTTTGGGTGGAAAAGAGGAGGAACAAGCATTTTCCAGTTCAACCGCACAACCTGAAGTGCAGCTGGTATGGTTTATATCCACTGTGTACTGTGTTTCCTTTCCCGTGAGGGAATTCCTATGGAAGGACTCAGCTTCATTACAAGGCTGTAACAAGGCCATACCTTATCCCACGCCTCCATCTGACTCGAACATGGGACCTTTTTGGCAAGCGGTAAATAGATTAGGAAGCCCTGGAATCTTTCAAAAAGTAAAAGCTTCAGTCAGTGTCTGAGAAACAGTTTTACAGTATAAGAGAAAAGTTGATTACTATTAGCAAGGAAACTGAGATTATTTTGATACCCGGAGTTTGATTTTTAAAGGGAGAGACAATACTGCCTCTGAGAGAGGTTTTTCTTTTAAAAGTACTGGGCTGTTTGTTGAAGATATTAAAGGATTATAAAATAGAATGGATAGATAACAGATTGCAGAATAGGGCAGACATCCTGTATCAACAGAGATAATTTGCAAATATTTAGTATCTGTGAAGACTACAAAGAAGGTCTATGAAGAAATGCTTTTCAGAATACATCTTAGATCTCTAAGGTCGAACATTTATTTTTCGTGTGTGTTGCTGTACAGACTCACTTATCGTCTAAGGTGACAAATGTTGCTTAACTGTATAGTTTTTGAAATTATTCATAATCTAGCAGAAATACGATATTTCAACTACCAGGCCTCAACACACAGTATTATTTCAGGATCATGATATTCTCTCTCTGGTTATATCACAAAACTATTAAAGCAAGAGAAAACCTTTTCTCTTTACTGTGACAAAAATCTCACAGCATCTTGGACTGAATGCCTAGGAAATTTTGTTCTCCTCACAGGCCAAGTCAGCTCTCTAATTATGTCCTAGGTCAGTTTATATTCACTGCATTTTTGGCTGAAAGCTGCAGAACAAAGCGACCTCTTGTCAGCCAACCACATAAATATGTACCAGTGTATTCCTAAATAAGAAACAAAAAAATCTGTCCAATCCATATAGAATTGGCTCTCAAAAAAGTTTTATTATTTTCTCAAGATTTTCATTTTTAGAGGCAGATAAACAGCCAAACAGTATTTCGATAACTTGTTATTATGAGTATTTTTCAGCAATTCACTGAAGAAATTAAGGTCATATGAAAGGTGATTTAAAGCAGACAAATTACTGAGCTGCTTTAATATATTTTTAAATTAATGTATGTGTTTCATACTTGTAGCTTATTGATAGCCTTGTGTAACTTTCCTTCTCTATTTATTTCTTTATTATTCGGCAGAGTCTTTCTCAGAAGACATGAATATTTTTCACAGAAAGGGCTTGATCTTTCAATACTTTTCCGTGTGCAATTTGTATTGCACAAGAGTTTCTTGCATATTTAGCGCAGTCTAGCCTCCTTCCTCTGTTCTGCTTGCTCTGGATGTGCATGGAAAGATGTATCTCTATGTTCTGGGTTCAACGTCACTAATTTGTTTTACTTTTAAAATCGCTGGAAACTGCCCCATTTTGTGGGGTGCTCACAGTAGTTTATTATACAGCTACTTAATTTCTCTAAGTTTATGTATCTGGAATGAAACCTTGGGAGCACGACAAGATATGACTTCATTTATGAGCTGCAGAATTACTTCGGGTTATAATTAAAAGCAAGGATGCTCCCCAGTGTCATCTTGATAATTTTGCAAATGCAAACAAGGTATCTTATAAGAAATAGCAGTTCATACTTGTGAAATTTTAAAATCCTGCAGAGTTCTTCAGAGTTTCACGAAGTTAAGAAACTCTTACGATCTCGTAAAACCGGGGTATTTAGTGTTTGTATTTGATGGAGACATTCAATTTCTTGTATTGCATATAAGAACAAAGCCTCTTTTCTTTTTTAAACACAAATGACAGGTAAAAAGGGATAAGGATAGGACTGCAAAAGCTGTTCTAGTTTACTAATTAGTGTGTTTATTAGTACCTGAAGATACTGCTCTCTGCATTTTCATTGACTACTTAAGACGTTAATAAAATTTCTGAGGTTTTCATACTCAACTTTTTATTGACCTTTACCTGAATTTTTTACTCTCCAGTAGAGGGTTGCCTTTGTGGTAAATTTATACTAAATCCAGTAGACAATTATTTCACTTTTATCACATTTCTTGTGGGTATGCAACACCACTTCTATTTTGTCGATTCTGCTGAGAATATAAATGCTGATTAATCCCTCTTTGAGGGCTACTGGGAAGCCTGAAAGATTACAGTTTCACTTGCTCTATCTACCTCCCCCGGCACCCTCTTCTTTTCCCAATATACATATCCCATTTGCATTTGGTCTCTATACTTAGGCAGTATTAAAGTTATAATGTATATTTCTTCAGCACTATAAAATATAATTTTCTAATTTAATGCTGCAAATGAGCAGACTGACTCCCAGTACTAGGTCATTCATCTCTCTGCTCTAGAATGTGGTCTCCAAGAGAGTTCTTCAAAAGCTGTCACATACCTATTCATCTGCTCAAATAAGTGATCTTCTTACTGCTATTGCTGGCTTGTTTGTTTTTCATTCTGCCTATTACATTGCATTGCCAGAGAGTCTGTTCTAACTTACTAACAAAAGGTGTATTCAAGAGCTATGCATTTAGTCCAGTTAGTGACTTAGGGAGAAAATAACCCCTGTGCAACAGTACTAGAAGATACCATTTATGCCAGTTCATTTATCTTCCCACACCTAAGAGGGAAGTGAAGTTTATAGCTAGAAGATACTCCTTATGCATTATAAAAGGTGAAAACAGAATATAGTTCTTTTTGGTAGAAATGGATAGAAGTGCTTTAAACTCTCTATTTAACAAAGGGCTGTGAAGCTGTGTATCTAGTCTTGCCGTGCAACGGACAAGTCTAAGCAATATGTAGACCTGTAAGGAGAGCTATTTGCCATGTCACTCAGTATTGACAGATACTGGCAGATAATCTATTGATAAAAGTTTTTTATAAATATAAGCTTTATAACTTAACATCCATATGAATGGTTTTGAATATTTGAAAGTCATAATGTGGCTTACTATGGTAACGGATCAAAACCTGCATGATTTCCATTAGCGTAGGAAAATAAGGTTTCCTTGCTTTGGCTACCAAATATTCTAAGCAATCTGTCTTCTCCCTCTAGCTGTGCTATTTAAATTTACCCTTTTTTTACCAGTTTACCCTTTTTTTCTGCATCATTAAAGGTGTATAATCTCAATAGAGAAGCGCAGCCACAGAAGAAAATTCTCGGATATTTACAGAGCCTAACATCCCTAAATCTTTCTTTTATGACTTGGCTTATATTTCTGTTCTTTGTGGTCTTCTCACATATCCATTAATTCCATTGTGACTTTCAGATGGGGACAGAGAAATAGCAAGAACTGACCTAGCAGGTGACTATTTAAGATACAGACACCAAAAAAAATACTGCCTATGTTTCTAGGAATGTAGGCACTGATTAGCACTAAATTTTACACTGCAAGTACAAGGCCCTGTAGCCAACTGGAAATGACAAAACGCATTTTGCGCTTTGGGCGAAGCAGTCTGAGCGTGTACCTTGTACATTTACTTGTAGTGGATGTTGTTGCCCACTTTCCTGGTAAATCACATAATTTTGACAGAATGCCAGAAATTTGACATGAATGCCATGCAGTTTCTCTCTTGTAGCCTTTTGTAACCCTCTAAGCAAGGCTGGTACACTCTCATTTAAGCACAGATTATTGCTAAATAATGTTGCAAAATTACAAGCACACTGACATTCACCTTAATTGTATTGCTTCAGTGTCACTCTAATGTAGAGGTTTTACAGTCCATAAATCAAAATACGTTCAAGCATATGATCCATTTATCCATGTTCTTAAATGTCGTTACTATGGGACAGGTCTATCTACTGCCTGCCTGATGTTCTACTTGATCTTGATGTGAAACAAGACAGTCATTAACAAGCCAGAAGTAAAACGAAAAGCCAGTACAAAATAAAACGTCTACTTATATAGCATTGTATACGGGAACAAGTGAAAAGATAAAAGCATTTTTTTAAACATTAAAAACACAAAACATATTGCTCTTTAAGATCTGAGTTTGGGTGATGCTGTAAGTGAGACCTACTTTCTCATAGTACTTGATCTCGTAGTCCAGAATGGCTCCATGGGGAAAGTCCGGCTCTTGCCAGGAGAGGGCAATGCTGTTTTGGGAAGCCCAGTCCTTCCTTACCATACCTATCAAGGAGGGTGCTGAAAGGGAAAAGGATAACTACGGGTTAAAGACGAAGCACACGGTTTATCCTTTCAACCTACTGTCTTAGGATATCAACCCGAGGTAACTTTGAGTGACCTCCAGGCAGAAAAGCATGACAGATGGCAATTCTCAGGGAAACCATATAACCTGGAATTAATGTCTCAAGTACATACAAGTATCTCCTTTGTTAAAGTGCAGACCAGATTCGGAAAAATAGCTATATACAAAACATAGACCATAGAAAGAAGTGCCTGTGCCGGTCCCCACCGCCAGCTGCGCACAACCGGGCTGCGCTGCTGGCTCCAAGGACATCACGTCCAGAGCTGAACCGTGTTTCAGAGACAGTAAATTTTACATACAGGATGATCTGTATCAAATGTCATAATTCAACGGTGTAAAACATACATCCAGCTTACTTTTGGGGGTAAAATAAAGTGGCACAGCTCAAAACAGATGGAATGAATCCTGTTCCTGGGTTGGCAGCAGCAAGGGCATTTTGGCCCATCAGTGAGGCAGCTGTGTGCACAGAAGACCCAGCTCGTTACAGGCAGCCAGTGGCAGGGATTGGGTTGTGGGCAAACCGTGGGGGCAAAGGTGCCCCCAAACCTACCTGCTGTAATTGGTACTGCAGGTCTGCAGCAGCACAGAGAGTAAGAACCACTCCCAACAGCTTTCGGAAGGGGTCCAACGTGGGTGGATGCACCCAAGAGCCAAATTATCTCACTATGGGGCTAACTGATCTTAAGAAACAGATTTTCAGCCCATTTAGACAAGAAGGTGCACTGTTATCTATGCAATAATTTCAAAGGGTGCAAAAACGGCATTCTAGAAAATGATCTTTGCTTATTTTATTAATATGGTCAAGCGTGTCAAAGGAGGTCTAACACTCTCCAGACACTAATGCTGCTTTAATAGTATTGATGCGCAGCTTTCCCAAATGTTACAACGAAACCAGTCACATCTTGAAGACAACTGAATAAGCTGAACAAACCAGCTACCACAAAAAACCCTATTCTTCCAGTGATGCACAGTTTTCACTATTTGTCATTCCACTAACAAATACCAGTTTATTACACACTCTCCCCCATTCTCTATTATGAATCTCAATCTCTTCTAAGCTTCCAAGGAGCTGTCTCTTAAAAATAACACATTTTTATGACTTCTGTTTTTATCTTTTGAATGAAAGACTCTCCCTAGGAAAATAAAATAAGTATCCGTTTCTAGGCACAAAAATTCATGTCTTAGTTTTATTTCCTGTAAATATTTCAGGAAGTTTAAGAAATGAAAACAATAAATAAATTATAGAATGCAAACAAACAGTAAAGAAACCAAAACCGGTTGTTTTCCTTTGAAAAAAGGGAAACTCTACACACAGACATGCACATAAAATTTTTTTTCTCTGTGACAGTGCATTTATCCAAGAGAGAAAATAAACTTCCATCCACTGTCAATCCCCCTGTGGATAACTATTCTGTGGTATAATAGACCAGTCCTCTCTGAAGTGAAAAAAAAACCAACCCAATATGTAACACCGAATGACAAAAAACTACCAAAAGCATTAAGTAGACAAAATAGAGCTTACGCAGGAAACTGTCCTACACCTGTACTTATGCCATTTTAACCACAGCTCTAATGCAAGGGAATGAGAGGAAAATAGAATTCCTGCCACGCTGAATGAAGGATTAACCTATCTTTCAGGAAGTCCTTAAACAGCAAGATTTAAGAAATAGAATAGAAGAAAATACAAATAAATAAATAAAAAGCATTCATAGGTTCTGGGCCAAAATGTCATCCCTGAGGATGTATAACTACTCCCTCAGTCAAAATGAAAGTTTTACTCTTGAAATTGAGGGTGAAGCTGAGCTCTCATAATATTTCTCTGGGGTAAAATCAGCTATTCCAAGCAGGGAACAACGATTGCTCTGTTTAAAGGAAAACAGGAACTAGCAAGCATGGATTTGTATTTGCTAAACACCGATCAAGAGCCTATGAGGGCAATTGCTCATATACATTTCTTTACTATTTGCTGGTTTGAGTCACTCCCTGGTATTGAGATGTGACCTGCAGGCGCTTTTGAGGAAGCAATAGCAACCTTTCAGATATGTCTGATACACCCCGTGTGCCTTGCTCATAGGTAAGGGACATCAGCTGGGCCACCTTCCCCAGCACATCATGGCTTCTTCTCACTGCATTTGGGGGTTCACTGGTCAGACAACCAAATCCTTGCAAAATGATCAAGTTTGATTAAAGAAAACACCAGGTGAAACTGTGGATATAATTATATTCTTGGCCTTTCTAGGCTTTTAAAATATAGATTACTGATATTACACTTCTTCAAATTATGACCTAACCTTTATAAGCTTTTCATATTTACCACATATGGTGCATTTTGTGTTCCAATTTCCAAATTTATACAGCAATTTGTGTTTTCAGCCAAGCTGACCACTCTAACTCTTCCATTTGAGTAAGCCCGTGTCAAAACACAGTCCTAGCACAACAGAAGATCCTCTCAAAAGTTCAGTATAAGAAATAGCCCAAGTCTTCTTCCTGGGAGACAACTCAGTAGCAAATTTATGAAAGAAAATTACTTCAACCCTCTCCTAAACCAGCTGTGCTTGCACTGCACTTGAAACTGAAAGCCCCATACAGCAAGGTTCACATCACACCTGTAGCACCGTGCCAGCACTACATCCCCTAAATCAGAATGCGAAGGTATGTAGATAAGGCTGTGAGTATGAGAAGTGTATTTGTGTTTGTATTAGGGTGCTGGGCAAAAAAAAGTGTGCTTTTTAATAAAAAAACACAAAAGAGACACCATTAACCCTTTCTTATATGTTCAGAAAGATGGTCCTACATTTGTCATACAGAAGTTATCTAATTTCACATCCCAGAGGAAATAATGACTTTTAGGAAAAGTATTCCAGTCAGAAATTTATTGTCCAAAGAAACAGACAAATCAAATCAATTAATTAAAAGCTGCAGCTTTTAAAAGAAACAGTTTCTGTTTCTTTAGTTGTTGTGAAGTGCTACTAAAAGCAATACTTTCTACAGAGAAATTTCAGCTTCTTGTAACAGTTGCCCACTAGAGCAGAAGTTACTTAGGCCCTAAAGATTCCATCCATTTGTTATTAAAGCTCTTTTTAACTGGAAAATTGTAAAATAGGTAAATCCTATTTGACCATTTATAAAGACTCCTCTCATGTTCCTATGATGAATCAACGGGAAGTTCTTTTAATTAGTTGTTTCAAATCCAGTAGCTGCAGGAGAGCTCTAATTTGGTTACCCAATGAAACCATTTGGAAAAAAAAAAACCTTAGAAGCTCAGCATGGCTTTTAATCACTTTAATGGCAGCATTTTCTTGCCATTGGTACTAAGCTGAAGGATGGTTTCTGGCTCTTGAGCTCAGCGCTGATCTCTGTTTTGTAGTGAGGGTTCTTTGCACCATCTGCTCTCTCTGTTTTCCTCTACACTGTTATCAATTTTTTGAATTGTGATGAGTCATCTACAATGCTGTGAGCTCCTCATTTAATTTAGTCTGATAAGTTTCTTTGTCTTTTCAAATTTGTACTGAATAATGAAAGTTCATTCCTTAACTCAGAGTGAGCTTATTTTATTCTAAATCTCCTTGGCTTCTCTTTTTCAGAAACCCTTTTCTCACGTGCTACTCAAACAGCAGAAAATGTGTATTTTAAATGATGATTGGATTCCAGTGTCATTTCTCTAAAGACTTGCTCTTCTTCTGAAGTTGAGTTCCATTATCTGTAACTGTCTGATTTCAAAATAGGTGACCTGTAGGGTTTCTGAAGCTTTCTTCCTTTAGTCCATTTTCTAATTCTCCAATTTCTTGTTTCATACTGTTTAAAGTAGGCAAAGAATTTCCAACATTTCTCCCCTGGTCTCCGTGGCTGAACAACTTTGACATGGTCCTCATTCATTATGAAGAGGCTTCAGACTCGTGGGCAGCGGATGACAAAAGCTCACTTGATGTCTCTCTGTACATGGAGCACTCTACCACTCTGGTATCTCATTTCAAGTCTTATTCATTTGATGAAGAGAAACCATGACAGCTCAATGGCCTTTTACTGGCTGCCAGGTATATACAATCACTTGTTAAAAAATCTACCATGCAACAAACAAGAACAGCTGCATCACCACTGTTCTCTTCCCGCCTTACCCCTGCATTGCGTCTGTTTTGGCCAAGGCTGGCACATACAAATTTGTTGGCAGATACAAATTTGGAGGGGAGGGAGTGGAAGGGTGATCTGAACTGTACACAGGTTGTATTGAGGACTGCAACTTCTTTGGATGCCACCATCATGAGAAGGCCTCAAGGTGTGGGTCTCAAGGTGTAAAATACTGCCATTTCGGATAACGTGGTCTAATTTAGTTAGATGTTTCTATACCTCTACTGATACCAATAATAATTGGAATTGCATAATTACATGTTATTCGTTCCTCGAGACCTCTGCCTGCTTCAAGGCACAGCAAAGACCACGTTCCCCAAAACATAGGGCTTTATCACATGTGTTCTGAGTAGGGGTTTCCCAGTAGAGGAGGGAATCCAGACCCCTCCCTGCCTCTTCTTTCTCTCCTACCTCAGCCACTTCCCAACTGCAGCTGGGGAAAAAAACTGACGGAGGCCCATTCAGCAACTTTGCTTTTCTTTGAAAATTCATTAATTGACCCCTTCTAGTTTCATACAATATAGTTAGAGGAGAAGGCCCGCCGAAACATCCTCCAGGGAGCCTGCATTCCTCTTGTTGGGGAACAATTTCTTTCATTAAGGGAAGGACAGTTGAGGGTGGAAGTCCTCACAATGCTGTGAGAACTAATTTAGGTTGACTTGGGTTTCATGTCTGTGTTGGTCAGAACACAAAAGACTGTTCATTAAGAGAAAAGGACTTTTTCAAGCTTATATCACAGGATAATGGCATGAATTAAATCACACAGTAAACTATGCTCAACTCTATGAAAGCTATGGTTATCTAATCACCCCAAACCCATTCAACAAAGATTTCAGGAAATTAATGAAACAGAATATGGTATAAGTACATTTACTTGCAAATGGTTTTTCCTTTTGCTTAGCTGTAATACCAGAAAGTTCTTCTGTAAACTACTTATAATAGTAGATTGAAAGGAAAAAGTGGTCTAGATTTGTGTTTCTCTTTATAAATACGGCTATACTTTATAAAAAAAAAGACTGTCAAATATTTGTAAAACCATATATATGTGGTATTTATCATTGTTAATTATAGAGATGCACTGAAATCCAATTTTCAAGTGCTTTTCTGCATGGTAAAAACAACCTTAGCACCTTTCTCTATACCAGAAAATGCTATTATATTTATACAGTGTTTCTCCAGCCTAGGTTCTGTAACCGTATTAGAAATTCTATACTATTGGACACTGAGTATGATTTTATATTATACATAGCAATAGATGAAGTCCGAGATTCTAATTTCCCACACTTGGAAAAATTGTTATTTCAGGACACAGTATGAAAAATATTGATTTTACTTCTGATTCTAGAAAGTCTGTAAGAAAGGTAATAAGCAATAAAAAGATGTTTTCTTCTGGGATACTTTTTACTCCGGTAACAGAACTGGAAGTAATGAAACAACATTTCCTGATCAATGATAATGCCTCCAGGATTATTAGCATTTGAGCTATTTACCTAGGAAGGATTTACCAGAGGAGCTAAGAGGCCAAAATCCTTCAGCCTTCTTTACTAACGTCATGTGTGACACATACTATCAGTCAACTGACAAAGATGTAGTTATGCTGCCTATCATCTACAGCGGTCTTCATTCCTGCAATATGATTATTAGTAGAGATGCATTTCATCCTTTTTTTCTTTTGTGTTTGCTTGCTAATCTTTCTGCTGCTATCTTTGTAGGAGAAGGGGAGAGAGATTATTTTATGAGTGAGGAATGTGATATGGATTCAGGAGACCTACGTTTATATTCTTTTCTGGTTGTGCTCTAGAAATATTCTTCAATCTTTTGACTGAGCTCCCCTAATGTACGATGTGTATGTCAATACCTTCCATTATTTCCAATATGTGTGCACTTTCATGTTAGAAGTGTGCGTGTGTCTACATAAAAGGCTAAAAATTAAGCACAAATGTACATGGAAAAAATCATGGGAATATGAACATAAATTAAACTTTTATAAAAAAAACAGTTCATAACCCATCTCTCTGTATATTAAAGATGTCCACATGGCTGAAGCATCTTTGGGTTTATGCTGAATTCAATTTTTCTTACTATACAAGGGTGCTTCCAATTACTATGGTGACTTGATAAGCTACTTGATTCTTCACATAATAGAGTCCCTTATCTTCTTAATCATCTCAGTGGTAATCCACAGTTGTAATGCTTGGAGGGGATACTATTACTGGCTCTAACCTTGGAGTTCAAAGTTGAGCATGGAGTTTTCCTGACAAGGCATTAGAGCTAGCAAATTAACAAGTCTGGGGTGAAAAATAATGTTTTTACTTTATTTTCTTACACTAGTTCCCTAAAGGTTTGCATTCAAAAGACCGCATAACAGCATACTTCTTTTGAAGCACTTAATTTACTGAAAAATAGGCCTCCAGCAAGCTATAATTACCAGCTCTCCCTCCATTTTAAAGTCTTTCCCCTTGCAGTTTTTCTTCGCTTGCTCAGAAATGGTGGATGGAAGCCAAGGGAACCTAATGCCATTATAAAAAAATGGATTCTTCTACAGTGTTGTGGGCTAAAGGTCATGATAGATGCAACCTGCAGATTTCCTCCAGGCTAAATGTAGATTCAGCATAATTTTTTTTCCTACTATGTTCCATAACGCAATTCTTTCTTCCTTGCTGCTTAATTTCTCTCTCATCTACTGTTGATCCTATGTATGAAGACAGCAGTTATTCACTCATATGATTTTGCCACACTACAGATTTTCTTTCATTTACAGAATGTGCTGTCATTCATTATTTTGCAAGCTTGAGACAGCAGCACTCCTAGATCTTTACTTCTAACAGGACCTGCTCAGTCCCTGGTTCCTCCAAATGAATTATAGTACAAGATACCTAAAAGCAATTGTATAAAATAAAGCCTTATCAGCTCTTGGTAAGCCTGTGTGGATGTTCTGTTATCTCTGAGAAGGCATATGTGCAAAACCCTCAGAGTTAAAAAGTATTGTGAGGTATCTGGCATAATTTACAACACAGTGAACAATTTAAAATATTTTAATAACATGTTTCTTTAAATAACAGCAGCTAAAAAAATTACACAAATGTTTTACATAGATGTATATTTTAAGGAGTTACTGTAAATGCTCTGTATTTCTGAAGCAAGTCAAATAAATTCAATTCAAACAAACCTGGTGGAAGGGTGTGATTCCAGGAATCCCAGGCAAACAAAAAAAAAATATCCGTAAAACTCTAGAGGGTTGCCTGTCATATAAATGGAAATGATGTCAAATCAATGCCCTCTGATAACCAAAGGGATCTGCATCAGAATAAGCAGATTCTTGGCTCCCTTCAATTGCCTTTTACTGATGGAGCAGCAGGAGACAGTAAGTGGCTTAAAGACCTAATAGGTCACTAGGATTCCTGAGGGATCAGATCTCCCAAAATCAGAGCTTCTCTGTCCTTGTTTGACAGAAGACAACACTATGGTCATGTGGCACTGGCATATCAGCACACACCCGGTAGCAACAACATATGTGGCTGAATGGCACAGCAAGGACATGGTAACTGGGGAAAAAAAGCCCTTCATTTCGTTTGCTTCTTCCAGGCATTTTGTTTTGTAACAGACTATTTGATGTCACTATCTGATGCAAGAGGTCCCCCCCAGGCAAATCACTTCCCTTCCTATCACCACTTACAACGAATATAAACCCTGTTGTGGTACCTACAGCGGAATTAACAGAATACTATGCTCTGTATCCTTAACGATCAGATTTGCTGCTTTCACAAGCTCAAATGTTACGTGTTGTACTGTTCACTGTTCCTTCTGACTTAGACATTGTGTGCGGCAAGCCACTGGTTGTTGGCCAGTGGCACATACTGTTTGAAACTGGTGTGTGTGCTCTCCTGGGGAGCTTCCTGACACGCAGGATTCCTCTTAAAAATAAAGGCAGAATGGCTTGTAGGGTTTCATTTTTAGGAAACCTGTGCTAAAAGAGGAGGAGTTGGGAAAAACTGGTTTATCAGGAGATTCAGATTGCTACTATAATGGTGTTAATCAGCATGAAAAAAGATGTGTTCCAGCCAATCTGTTATGTAAGTTATAAATATCATGCCAGCACTGCTGGGTGCCCTATGATGTGGGGACAACCTGTGGTGACACATTTCTCCAGAGAACTTTGTTTTCAACCTCCTAGTGTAACCTGGGAATTGCTATAAATTTATTGGAAATACAACTTGAGGTTAAGAAGGCGTCATTTATTGCAGCAAGGTGTCATTATGGAAACAGAGCTGTAAGTAAGTCTCATTCAGCAGCAACCCCTCCGGGGTCAACTGGAACCAAATTGCACTGCAGCACTTCCCACTGCTAAATTGATCTCAGAAGTTTGAAAATGAAATAAGCAGGTTAAAAAGCACTAGGAAATCTGCAGTCTTTTCACTCCATTAATTGCCACTCATCCTGCAATGTAACAAAGACAAACCTGAAATGTGCACTCATTTCAGCAAATCTTTCCTGCTCTTGTTTATATAAAAATATGAGACTGCATCAGATTGTAGGTCATTCTCTGTCAAACAGTACTTTACAGGTCTGAAAGAGGTTTTTCTTTTAGCAAGAAGATCATGAATATTTTATTTGAACATCTTCTGTGAACCTTCTGTAAAAGCTGTGTTTCTTGGCATGTGCAGAGAATGTCAGAGCTACTGTACTTCAACATTTTGAGTGAATATGTGTAAGTGCATGGAGACACATCTGATACTGACTTAAAATGTACATCACCAAACAATTTCCCCACAAATGTTGATTTTGAGAAAGCATTTTATAAATAATAGTGATGCTAAATAAACACGCCTTCATAAATGATCCCAGTGATGTTACCAACAAAACTACATACTATATGCTATAAAATATATAATATATATGCTAAAAAGGTTCCAAAAGTGTGCTCTCATCTGTTCATTACAAAGAATCATTAGATAACAATAAATGCAATAGTTTGGTCTACCTCTGTTTTACATAGGGTCCAAGTATCTTTTAAATCTTTTATATGTAGACCTATGAGCAGAAAAGCACACCCTTTTAAACTCTGGCATACAGACAATGAAAAACACTTCTAAAATGCCAGTAAGTCACTGGTTTGTACTTGATGTACATGAATCACTGAAAAGCACTGTTGCTGTCAAATGTATGCTAGGTGTTCAATCTCTAGTCAAAGAGGGTGGAATTCATTTTACTTGACTCATTTAATTTAAAAATTGGGTTTTAGTTTTGGCAAGTTGCCTTCAATTCCCTCTGTAGTTACAAGGAGACTGGCAACTCCAAAGGGCAATTTGTCATACCTGTCGTAGATGCCATCTTAGGGTGGCACAGATTGCACACTGGAGCTGCCTGTTGAGATCCTGGACTTTGAGGTGGCTGCCAGGAGATCAAATGTATCCCCTGGTTTCAGCCACAGCGTTCAAGACATGCATCACTACTATTAATACAGAAGCTTAGTACAAAATCAGCCATGGATCTTTAAAGGTGACCTCTAGAGCAATGCAAGAGTAATTTTAGATATGCCAACATTGTAAATTATGTGGTTTTCCAGTTGGGTATATCTATATGACCCAACACAGTGTTGCATAGACATACCTGAGTTAGCCAGTTAGCTTGTATACTGAAACTAATACACCTGCATTAGCTTGGCCTCATTAACTCTTTGCAGAAGGTACTGAGACAGTATTGAGCTGTGCTGGAAACACAATGGAAAGATACAAAGAACTGGAAAAGAACAATTAATAGGAGACTGATGAGGTGAGGTTAAGAAAAGATGATGCACACTGCTTATGTGCAAATAACAGTCTACAAAGGTAAGTTGCAGTAATTTTCTCCTGCTTTCTGTGAACGGCAGAAGGAGAGAATTAATGAATAGAAGTAGCACGGTCAAGTTATCAAGAAACCATAGGCAAAAGATCAGGGAACACACTCTGGAGTGAGAGAGCATTTGTGTCTTTTATTAGTTAGATCACAGGGATGTTTGCACACCTCTAAGTCTGAGGATAGGCTCTCAAGGTGAGAGATAGAAGCAATGACACTTGAAGGCTTCAGGGCAAATAAACCCTAAAAGTAAACAGCAGCCAGGTGGAATGAATGGATAGCCTGTCTCACCTCTAACTTCTGTTACATCTGTGATCTGAGGTTCAGAAGCAGCAGTGGCTCGTTCTAGACTACTGTATTCATATATTCTGAAAACATGTCACCCTAATATTAAATGCATTTGAAAAATAAATGCCTTTTTTTGTGTTTTTCTCTTTCAAGAAGATTGAGTCTCTTTTATTCACAAAGACAAAACTCCCCATAGCTAAAGAACCATTGGGACCTAAAGAGTTTTCATCTTTTTTACTTGCATAAAAATTAAAACACCAAGAAAACAGAGCAGCCTAGGAATTTGATCAGACAACGGGCAGTAAAAGGTGTTTCAAAGGAAGGTTTGTGGAATCCTGGTCAATTATGGAATAAGATTTCAAAAGGGAAGCTTCTTCAACTATTAGCTACTAGTCAGCTCATGTCGTGAAGCTTGTGGTTTTATACTTATTACACATATCCAAGCTTATGCACTGATAGACAATTTCCTGTCAGAGATCCAGGTGAGGAAGAAACCTGAGCATTCACACTTCCAGACCAGTCCACCACTTTGCTTAAGAAGCCTGTCTTTTATTTCCAAGAAATTCATTATCTGATGACTGCCCTCTTAACAAGAGCCTCTGAATTCTCAGAACTCTTCCCTTTGTGCCCCTTTGGTATTTCTATTCTTTTTCTTGGCACTGTCTTTACCAGTTTCTGTGTTCTTCAACATTCTGCATGTTGAACTCTGCCCTTGTAGGTTTTTTCCAAGTCTATTCTTCATCTCCTATCTCTATAACAAACCAGCACAAGAAAAGTATGAAAGGAAAGAAAAAGCAGGAAGGTTTGAGGAGGGAAGCTGAGCGCTGCTGTCCTTCCCTTCACAACCTCTTTTTGTCCAAGGGACAAAGTCTAGGTGACCTGCTGATGCATGCAGAGTTTGCACTGGTCATTTTCTAGGGAGGACCACAAAAATTTTGTGGCCTCCAAAAGTTAGGAAGTGAACAGACATTCAGGCAAGAAACAAAGAAAACATGCCTTATTAACTAACATGCTTCTGAACACTGCTGGGAATTGGAAGAGTACATAAGGAGAAGTATCATTTGATACTTTCCCTATCTTCTTCCATCAATGTCCCTTATTGCTTATTTTCAGAAAGAAAATAATGGACTAGATTAACCTTTTGAAATTCAGACGTACTGTCTGATTAGAGAGCCTTCTGTTTAACTCAGTCCCAAACAGAAAGGCAAGTTTGTTACATTCAGCTTTCCTCTGAAATAAGCTTTTATCTATCCCTAAATAGTCTCCTGCACCGCAGAAATTCTACAGTGAGAAAACACCCAGCGATGCAGCTTGGGTAGTTGCTTGTAAGAACTAATGGCTCACACCCACATAGTACATTAGTGGTGTAGAGCTGAGTGCTTCAGGGTCTGACTTTGAAGTGCCTGATCCTCAAAATGAGATTTAGAGTTAAATCATGCTACATGTCCAAGGTCCTTGATGCTGTCAAAACAGAGGCGATCCAGAGCGTGCACAAAAGCAGAATTTGAGAATTTAGACAACTTTCGGTTTGACAGCTGATTTAGGTATACATGGGTGTTAAGCATCATCAGGTTTTGACATTGGTATCGCACTATTGCTGAGAAGTAATGTTACATTGGAATAACACAAAATAACGCTCTCATGAGCAAAATATTGTTCAGCCTCTTTTACTCTTCTCATCAAGTAAAACTTCCCATTTTAAATCCTCCTTAAGTACTTTAAATAGTTATCTTTGCCCAATATCACGCTTTGTTTTGTGATTCAATTGTGAGTCTAGAGTTTGATTGTGAAGTTTGAGAAATTAGTGTATTCACACAGGATGTTTAAAGTTCTTTGGCAAGCAAACAAAACCAAACAGTATGATTCCCTAATTCAGATCCATGTCTCAGTAATTGGCGATGATCTCTGTTTCTGTCACATTCATCCCACGATATTCTACAACAGGCAATTGTCTCAAGTCCCTCTGTACTCAAACATGGTGAAACCTGTGCAAAGCAACCACGGAAACACAGCAACTATTAAGGGAATCTTTAATATAGGAAAAAAAATAACCCCCCACATGTAGCAATTCCTTAAAGGACATCTAGAGGACACTATCTTAGCATGGCTATGAAAGGGTCCTGACAAATTCCGATGTGTGCACTCCAGATCTACTAGTTCTTTATATACACTATTCAGAAAATAAGGGTTAGTAAAATGTGATCAAATAGGAAATTTAAAAATATCAAGAAAATAAATCACACAGAGTAAATTTATAATAGTTTTCTAAAAATATTATTCTGCTTGCAGAGAATAATTCTGTGTGGATAACTTTATGGAAAAGAATAACGAAAACAAATAGGCTATTTATGTATTGCAGTTTTTCATCCTAAAATACACTCGTTATCGTTTTGAGGAAACCCACATCAATGGCATTAATTTGCTGAGCCATCATGTTAACTCTGCCATGAATCAGAATTTTCTATGCTTCGTTAATGATCATGATCACAAAGTATTTGTGGTGTTGACTTAACTACTCATGCCGTGGGTGGTCAGATACATTGTGACTGGGTTTGTAACCGCTCATGTTATGCAAATTGATCTTCCCCTGAAATGTCCTTCCAAAAATTTCCACTTAGTCTGAATGCAAAAAATCTTGAGGAAGAAAGGCTGTTTTGACCAAGAGAACCTGACAAAGAGGATTCAGCTGATCTGAGAAGGAACTCCTCTAACTGTAACAGCTTTGCGTTTACTATCATCCTCACTTGCTGGTCAGTTCCCATTATATTTACGGCAGGGTATTCAGATCATCTACTCTCAGTTACTTTAGGCATCTAATTCAACGGGAATAACTGAAGTTTGACCTAGACAGATTGGAGATTTGGGCACAGAGGAACCTCATGAAATTCAGCAAGGGCAAGTGTAGGGTGCTGCACCTGGGGAGGAATAACCCCATGCACCAGCACAGGTTGGGGGCTGACCTGCTGGAGAGCAGCTCAGTGGAAAGAGACCTGGGAGTCCTGGTGGACAACAGGATGACCATGAGCCAGCAATGTGCCCTCGTGGCCAAGAAGGCCAAAGGCATCCTGGGGTGCTTCAAGAAGAGTGTGGCCAGCAGGTCGAGGGAGGTCATCCTCCCCCTCTACTCTGCCTTGGCGAGGCCACACCTGGAGTACTGTGTCCAGTTCTGGGCTCCCCGGTTGAAGAAGGACAGGGAACTGCTGGAGATGGTGCAGTGAAGGGCTACCAAGATGATTAGGGGACTGGAACACCTCTCTTATGAAGAAAGGCTGAGGGATTTGGGTCTCTTCAGTCTGGAAAAAAGATGGCTGGGGGGGACCTTATCAACGCTTATAAATACTTAAAGGGTGGGTGTCAGGAGGATGGGGACAGGATCTTTTCAGTGGTGCCCAGCAACAGGACAAGAGGTAATGGGCACAAACTTGAGCGTAGGAAGTTCCACCTAAACATGAGGAGGAACTTCTTTACGTTGAGGGTGGCAGAGCACTGGCACAGGCTGCCCAGAGAGGTGGTGGAGTCTCTGTCTCTGGAGACATTCCAAACCCGCCTGGATGCGTTCCTGTGCAACCTGCTCTAAGATGACCCTGCTCTGGCAGGGGGGTTGGACTAGATGATCTCCAGAGGTCCCTTCCAACACTATGATTCTATGATTCTATGAAGTTAGGAGCATCAGGACCCTGTATAAACAGTGCAGACACATAGTGCCTCCAGATGGAGAGGCAGAGCACCCTGCTTAGATATCTAAAGTTACTGAACACCCCACACCTTCTTTGGTGCTCCACTGAGTAACTCAGGCTCAGAAACATACCCTCAGGGGCTGTATGGGATTTTGTTTTTTAGTGCTGCTTGCCCAGAGACAGATGACTTTTCCTTCCTCCAAAAAAAATTCTGCACCACTAACTTCTCAAACAGTGAAACAAGACTTTAGAGAACATAAAAAAATTCTACAGGAGAAATTTAACAATTAACAGGAGAAATTTAACAATTAAATTTCTTCTGAAAATTATAAAATGGTGCATCTTAAAAGTGTTATGACCTCAGCCTGTCTGGTCCATGTTCTGCATCTCTTCTCAGTGGCTAGACTGTAAAGACAGAGCTGGGTCGCAAGGTGCCTCCCGGTTCTGTAAGACAAATGTTACTCTTCCCCCACCAAGGACCTGCTAATTGTTGAGCGCTTTCTCAAACATACCGTGCCTCTCTGCTAATGCACCTCTTCAGCTGGAAGCATCTACTGTACGGTCCTAATTTGTCCCTCAAGCACTAAGGTCAGTGGAGCTGCACAACAGAATAGTGGAAGGAATATATAGCTATGATGTGTGCAATTGCATATTTAAAACATACTGTCTATCTCTATATTCATGCATTAATTTTATCTTTAAGCTATGTCTTCCACACAAGCATATCTACACACCAGTAACTGCACTGACATAAAAGCTAATGAATTTTGCTCATAAATATATACAAGTACGGAAAAGCCTATAAAACACTGAGTTCTCTTTCCTCAACCGGTAGAAACTTCTCACCTTTAATCCACATTCACAAAAAAACCTTACTGCTTTTTTTTTTTTTAAGATCGTAATCACACTACTCCTACTGTATTCTATAAACTTTGACATCGTTATGTAATATCTCTAACACAATGTATTAAACATTTCAGAATGCAATCTTTTGCATCAGAACCTCCCAGCAGGTATTCAGGTATAATCCTGTTATAACATCTATATACCAATTTCAAAGACATTGCTTGCTTCCTTTTAAAATAGGTAGAAACACAAGAATGGTGTTGCAGATTCCAAGATAACAATAATCACTATTACATGATGGTTTTGTAAGCACACAATCCTGAATACAAAAGTAATACAAAATAGCTGATAGGAGATATTTCTTAGCATTCTCAAGTAATCGGAACTAGCAAGGAAGAAAATAGTTGATACATTTCAATGTTTAAACAGCTTGATAAAATAATTAAGAAAATTTTATATGTTTAAGAATTATTTGTGGACAGTTTAGGGTTCAGAATAATCATTTGTAAATACAATTATTGTTATGATAAATACATAATTGAAATATTCAGTTATCATAATTCTATTTCAGGTGTTATGTATACACTTTTCTCAGAGTCTGAAACATTCCATATTCTACGTAATCAGTTCATAAGACTTCTCATATGTACGTTGTTACCAAGCCATCTAAACTCCTCTCATTAAGGTAATAAGTGAATGCAGTGTTTTTTCTCTACGTATAATACATATTTACATATAAAGCAGTATTATGGAAAAAAAAATCTCAATAGAAGCCAGATTGCTATGTTTTCCATTTTCTGCTTTAAAAAAAAGCCAAGTAAATGTACCTTTCTAATTTCAGAATATGAGAACATGAAATCTGAGCTATTCTTAGAATAAGAAATTAAATTAGGTTTTCCTGTATTTTTCGTATTATTTTTTATTACTGAACTCCAAAAACATAACCCTACATAAACATAGCTCTTGTTTGGAATTTGCTTTATGGAGAACTTGTTTCATAAAGTAAGAGAAAAAAATCTCAGAGGAAGCATACTTGAATTTTTTATTTACGCGAGATGATAAAAGTGAAAGTCATTCCTCGAGTTTGAAGACAGATGTACTTCAATGTAAGAAGCTGACAGAAATCCAAAAATCTTTGGAGCCATGATCTCAAATGCACTGCTTGTGCATGCACATGGCAGTGTGGTAAATTGGACAGCCCTTCTGAGAAGAGCACTGCAGGTTGCTAAGAGAAGCAGCACCACTTGCGTGAGCGGGATGCCCCAAGCTGAGCACAGTGGGGCTGCCCCCAGCTCCCCAGTTCCCTGACTGACTTCCAGCCCTGATGGAGAGTGGGGTGCAGTTCTAGAGGCAAGAGTCCTGCAGCCTCCTGTGCCCCCACCTCTGCCGGATGGGCAACCTGGCAAGCTTGTAGGGCTTTAGCCACAGTTAACCCTCACTGATGCTACAATCTCCGGTCCCTGGGAGAGGCCCGAGGTTGGGTCAAGTGGAGCGTGCCTTGGCCTCAACTCTAACTCTCGCTCACCACCTTGTCTCTAAGGCTCTAATCTTTGCTCCTCGCAGTTGTGTCAGCCCTAGCAGGGAGCTGCTTGGTGTTCAGGTTACTGGCTTTCCAGGTACATGGGATTGACCAGGGGTGATTAAATATTTGATTTTTTAAGGGGAAGGCATGCTTCATGACCTATTGAGTTCTTTGAAGGCATCAACAAACATATGGTTAAGGGGGTGCGTTTAATATAGACTATGTGGATTTCTTAAAGGCCTTTGACAAAGTCCCTCACCAAAGTCTCTTAAAAGAAGGAAGGTCTTTACATGGATATATAAATGGATAAAGCTAGAAAACAGCAGGCAGGAATAAATGGTCTTTATGTTTACAGTGGAACAACATCACCAGGAAACTCCTGCTGTACATTTCGCTTATCCTGTGCTGTTTAAGATGCTCATGAATGATCTGGTGAGATGAGAAAGTTTGCTAAACTTATCAGGGTAGTACAAAAGGAGGACTAACTGTGAAGAACTATGGAAGGACTGACTGGATAATAAAATGGCAGATGAAATTCAGAAGAAAGTGATGCACTAAGGAAAAGAACATCAAATTTCATAAGTAAAATGAGCTCTGAGCTGACCATTCCCACCCAGGAAAAAGATCTTGGAATTGTAATAAATAGATCTATGAAAATGCCAGGTCTGTGCTTAACTGTAATAAAAAGATTAAATGAAATGTTAGGGATTACAAAGAAAGGAAAACACAGCACAGGTCCACATTTCAAACACATTTTGAATATCATGGGTAATTTTGGTCCCCTCATCTCAAAAATTATGTATTAGAACATGTCAGGATTCAGAAAATAGCTACAACAGTTAGTACATTGAAGTTGTGGAATGACTTGCACATAAGTGACTCCAGAAAAGATTTGGGCTTCCCAGTCTGAAAAGGAGGATGCAATGGAAGGTTAAATCATGAATGATATGGAAAACACAAGGAGTGATCATTGCTTCTTGCAGCACAAAAACTAGACAGCATCAAATGAAGTTGAAAGGAAGTGATTCTTAACAAAATGTGAAATTAAGCTGCAGAATTCCTTGCCAAGGGATGTTATAGATTCTTTTTTAACCTAAGTTTAATAATAAATTATTAAACTACTACTGGGCAAGGAAGTCTCCAAAGTACAACTTGGCAGAAACTAGATGAGCACTCAAGGAATGGATCTTGTAAACTTTTTCTGTTCTCTTACTCACTCTAATCTTCAGATTTTGGCTACTGCCAGAGAGAGGACATGAGGCCAGATGGACCAATGGTGTGATGTAATACAGCTGTTCTTCTGTATAATCAACAGAAATAGGAGATGAATGCATGAGGAGAGCAGGGTTGCTGCCTGGTGCCTAGCTTGTTTTTGTGCTTAGTAGCTTGATGAAGCGTTCTTATTCTGTTTTTTGAGGGATTTGATCTTTCTGTGTGCTTGTGCAGTGGTAATAAGTCTGGTGTCTTCTCACTGACTCTACTGCATGTGCACGGAGAAACTGCTTGCGTCTTGCACATTGTAGTGGATCTGCACAATCTGTGGCACCACTTGTATATCTCAGATGCACTAGATTCATTCAGCATGGAGTCCATCTGCACGTATTCAGCAACTGTTTTGTAAGGAGGGAACCAGTTTATCATAAATTGTCAAAGTGCTGACCACACATGAAGTCACGGGAGCCACATGTACAAGTAAACCTAAAATACAGCACACTTTCACTTGATTCTATGTACAATACAGAAAGTAATTTTTCAGCTAAAATGGAGGCCGACGCAGTGTATGCTCCCCCCATAGCCAGGCAGTTAGCAAACTACTGCACATGCGCTCTTTGGACAGCCAGGTAGTCGACCAGAAGGTAATCTGCTTGGCAGACAGGCCAGCCAAATAACGGGTACACATTTGGTTTGCTTCTCTGGCCTGGGGCAGACTCATTGGTGGACAAACTGCTCTGGGATGGTCAGAAACAGAGGGAGTCCTCTCTGCACCATTTGCTATCCATGTTCTGCGACAGAGGATGAGTGAAGGCTGCAGGGTATGCATTGAGGGCAAATACAGGAATGAAGAAACTTCAAGACATCAGCACTATTGTAGTAGCAAAGATGGAAAAGATCCTACGGAGGGAACCACTGCAATGAAACTTACGGAATGTCTGCAGGGACTTAGTTGTACCAAAAAAGGGGTAAGCTTAAATATTAGCCCACCTGTGTGAGTGGGTTACCCGAGAGACATCTGCATTGCCTGCGGATTTTTATAATCACACAAAGTAGGTGCTGAAATTAATACACTGCAGGATTGATGTTTTTTCATAAGTTTCAGAGTGGCTGAGATATTACTTTCTTTAAAGTATGAACTATACTCCTTAACATGTCTCTCTTGGTTAAAGAACTCAGCACTGTCTTAAGTATCATCACCACCAAAACAGCAACCATTTACTTCAACAAAGATGGGAATACGTTGAAAAACTAACATGAAAAGATTTATTACTTAATAAAGTTTGCATAGTACATTGTCCTGGTTTGAGCGAGACAGGACTATTTTCTCTTCTAATGCCTGGGAAAACTGCACTTTTAGAAGACTCCAGTGTCTGAATTTGTGAAAATATTTATTTTATAACCAGCTATGGTATGTGGGTTTCAAGGTCTCTGTGTTTTCAAGCCATGCCAGGTGCGGGGATGCGGAGGAGTGAGACCCGGGCACTTGACCCAAGCTGGCCAACAGGATTATTTCATACCACGAACATCACATTCAATATAAATTAGAAAGTTTGCTGAGGAGTTTTTTTAGTCTTCCTTGATGGCTGTGATCCTGAGAACTTCTTGCTCCAGTGGTGGACCACTGAGCCCTTCCCTTCCTCCTGAAGCTGCAGCGCTCACAGTGTCCAACAATTGCTGTCCACTGCTGGGAGTGCACAGCTTCCTGCTGATAGAATTGTCTGAGTGTAATCCTTGTATATTTTATACTGGTATTGGGATCAATCTTGGTTCTTTAGTATTATTAATGTTAATTATTTAGTCTTATTCTATTAAATCTGTTTATATTTCAACCCTTGGGTTTCCTTTTTTTTTCCTGATTCCCCTTCCCTGGTGGGGAGAGGTCATCAGCTGATAGAATAATTGCCTAAACGACAATAAATTGTGGGTTTCTCAAACCGTAACACACATTTAGTCTGGATGTAAACCACAAAACCTTGAATGTTCACTGTCTATATCCTGCAGTACATAAAATAAGGAATAACTAGTCCCCTTCCACAGGTCAAAAAATAATAAGCACATTTTGGCTACTGATCAAACTGAAAATATGTAGTCATTGAAGGCAAGGCAGCTGAGGCATGTTGCAACTGAATCAGAGTCATGAGCTTGAGTCCTGCCCTGCCTGTGCACTGAAAGCCACCTAGAATCACTTTAGCTGCAGGTGGGTAAGCATCTGCAGGCTGAGAGACAAGGGTGGCACGTCAGGCTGTCAGCAGCATGACTGACTCATGTGTCATTGCCTACAGCCATTTATATGCTGTACCCACACTAGTCCAACAGATCACCTATGTAGAAACTGACTTTTTGTCTAAACTGTCCAGAAAGCAAGGCTCTACAGGGATTATTTTTAAGTCTGCCTGGCATGTGAACTTAAAAATGCATAAAAATAGGCAGCTCCTGGGTGGCTTTACGACGCATTACATTTTTTTGTTGTCATGTCAACATGTGCATTTATTGCAAACCGGTTTTAGAACGGGCAGATGAGTCAGCATGTAATAAAAACAAACCACAACAACCCTCTTGCCACCACATTTTTGTTCATGATTACGCTACTATCATGCAATGGAAAATGAAGAAAGACATAAAACTTCTTTGGAAGTTTAAACTGAGTTTTCTTATCCAGTGGTATGAAACAACAGCATGAATACAGAGATATGCCAGATGGCTTCAGTCAAGTTTTATCAATTTTCTGAAAAGTTGTTAGACAATGTAAGGTCTGAACTTGGAAGTCCACTGCATACTTGTGAAAGTCTGTATGCATTACTTCAGAGGTGTGAAGCAACCATGGTGATGTAAGAAAAAAACACAAAATGAAAAACAGACTTCTGAGAAAAAATATTAAAACTCTACAGGTTTTTAGAGAAAGCGTTTTTTTTTTTTTTAATTTTTTAAAAATGGGTCTATATCAGAGTCTATTAGTGATATCTGAAAACTGTACTAGACATTGCTTACTTAAAAAAACAAGTACATGTAAGAATCAGTGCTTATTTATCTCATCATGTCCATCTACAATACAAAACTGCATGACTTAACCTCGTGAACAAATATCTGCTACTGGTAGGATCAGCCAGGTAAGCAACCAAAGGAAACATAACTAAGCCACAAAACTCTAGTTATTTTTCATTCCATGTGGCTTATTTGGACCCTTCTAAGGGTACTCTGTGTGAAGATGGCATGTTGTCAAAGTGGCCAGTAATACTGCACAAAAAATACTTCTGTCCTTAGGTTTCCTACCTAGAAGTCATCCTAATCCTTTTCTATCTCATAACATCCCTGAAGACAACGGTGTTTCCCCACCCAGAGAAAATGTCAGCAAAAAGTAAAGTTTGTTTTTTTTATTGTAATTATCCATTTAAGTCTTTGGGTAAAAAGAACAATACGGTCATACAACTCAGTCCATAATCCTAAATGTTCTAATTTAGGAATGCCTATAGTGTTTTGTAAAAGTTGCTGCTCAGGTGCATCATGTCATGACTTTGTTCCTTTATGAGATTTCCTACACACACCATAGTTTCCTCCTCTAGTTCTAAAAGAAGTAACTAATCCTTGGGACATTAAGCAATTGTGATTGATGAGAAACACTGTCTAATGGAGACAGTAGAAGAGGGCAACCTGAGAAAATTACAACTCTGATGACAGCTGAACTTCAGTGTTCAAACTTTTGTTTCTTAAATGGAATGCAAAAGCTTTCCAATAAAACCCGACTTTGTACAGATAAAAATGAACAGTAATGATAATTTTAATGGAAAACCTTTAACCAGCCTGGCTATGTTTACATCTATAAGTTTTCTCCTTTCTCCCTGGGTGATATACCTACATATTTAAATGTCACAACGACAAAAGATTTGGATGCTAGTGAACACATAGGTTCATCCTGGAGCACACAGGCTTTTTTTGGAATACACATCTGAGACACAGGGAGAGTATATTTTCTGAAGAATTAAAAAACCCTCTGATCAAAATGATGTACTAAAATCCTACAGAATTTATACACCACAATGATCAGGGATGGCTGATTACAGCTAGCCTACTGAATTCAAATTAATCCCAGAACTCCACATGTTGGCTTCGCCAAGAGCATTGCAAATGAGACATTTGATGAGTGAGGGGAATTTTCAAAATCAGACTAAACTAAGAATCTTATTCCTGAGACAAAACAAATCTACCTTGCACAATTTACAACATGGTAAAAGAAAGCTTTTAAGATATGATAGAAGGAAAAACTGGGATTATACATCTGCATTCTTAGTCAACAAGACCATAAAGACTAGACTGTTACCAGGCCTGAGTCTCAGATTTACCACAGTTGGAAACACTAAAGTAAAGTGTAGACAAGATAAATACTGGGGATGACACTGGCAGCCAATAAAAGTACTTCAAAGTGCTCAATTATGATCCATTATTTGTGATCGAGCGAGAAAAATGTAGGTAGGCGGAAAAGGTCCCTTTCTCAAAGGCTTGAATCAAAGGGACAAAGAATGAAAGAACAGAAGGGAAAGGAATAGATTATTTCCGGAGTGAGGACATAAACTGTGTTTTCCTCTCACTCCTAGCAGGCTATCCCAACGTTTGGAATATGTAACAACATTAATAAAATTACCTGAAATGATCTCAGACCATTTGTATACTAAATAATGTATAAGCAGTGCTGGTTACTGTTGGGATTATTTTGGACTAACTCAGTGTCAGAAACATTGTTCTAACCAGAGTCAGCTGGATATTGGCCTCTCTGCACATTACGGTGAAACTGCCTTTCCAATAGAATGGCTTGGGTCCAGGACCCCTTCATTACGGCCAAAGCTGTTTATGTAGCAGTTGTAGAGCCTTACAAACAAAGGTATAACCTGTTACAATTGAAGATTAAATGTCAATTACCACCAATTTTGAAATATATGTATTTGGTAATATATCCTGGATTTCCAAATGTACTATGCTCTCACAGCATCCAGATGGAGATACAGCTGCACAGCTTCTTTGCAGATCTGGTCACAGCCAACTAATTAGAATTTGGAACTACTATAGCAGATGCTGCATGTTAAGAGTGACTACAAAGAGTCAGCTTTCCTTAAAGCTACCTATAGAAAGAAATGCATATGACCTTTAAATTAATCTTTCCATAGCAGTTCACCCAATTATACTGAGATTCTTAGACTTTTGTTACATAAGTGGGTAATTTATCCTAACCGCCATTCTTCCAAAAGATGGTCTGAAATTCTTCTTCAGTACATGAAATCTTCATGTTCTCCTACCATAATGAAGACAATGATATAGATACAAAAATTTTGGTTTCATGCTTTGACCAAATACCAACAAAAAATACATTCTGTAATTTAACATGTTCAAGAATATCAAACTCAATTAAAACACAGCAAAAGGCAAGATAATTTAAAGGAAATTTTAATACAGTTCTTCACTGTACATTGCAATCAGCAGAAATATTTTACTCAGTTACATTTTTATACCCACTGGTCCACAATAGGTTGTCCCAATGTGTAAAGGCAAATGAAATAAAGCGACTCCATTGTTACACAGCAGAATTTGGCCTCAATGCAACCACAATCAGCTACTTCACATTTAAATAATTTTGAAAACAGATTCTGAGCAATGAACTGCAGCCAAATGCAGGGACATAAAGGAATTTTGATATAGACTTCAGTGGAGAAAATTCCCACTGCTCCTTTATTTGTCTTCACAAAATGTTGAAACTATTCCTAAATTTAATACTTGAAAAATATTAAGAATGACTTGGGAATCGCCAACATCGATGCTTCATCTCTGTTTAGTGGTAGTTCCAAAAAAAAAAAAAGGCAGTCTATTGTCTAAATACTGTAGGCCTGTGTGCGAAATTGGCATGAGTTTTTCTCCCCTACAGCTAAAGGTTTCAAACTCCTAAATCTCGTAGTAATTGCTGGATCGGCACCAACGTTGATCTATTTTCCTCCTTATTTTTTTTCCCCATTTTTGAATAGCAATACAGCTTTCCAAATACTGATCACTGATTTATTGTTCAGATATATTACTTACTCTACATTGCTGTCACAACTTCTTCCCTGGGTCTTGCAAGACTCCAGGTAGGTGAATCTTCCTGTTTCCAAGGCACGGCTGTAGCAAGCACAGGGAGCGTGAGACGGGACCAGGAGGAGATGGGTACTTGCTCCTCTGCTGTGAGCAAACCACTGGTGGTAAGGTGGTGACAGGTGACAGCCAGCTGGGAAGTGCCTCCAGGAGGAACAGCACCTCAGCCAGCAAAGTGTCTCTCTGCATTTCTGCCCAGCAGCCCCAGGGAAATCCCTCCAAACAGTTGTGCTGCATGACCTTCCATCCTCATAGATCCTCTTGCAGGATGGTGTTGTTCACTTTTCCTTAGAAAGGATTTAAGTTCTTTATAATATGAACCAAATCATAAATATGTATTAAAAAAAAAAGACTCTGGCACTACCAGAACCCATGTGAAAACAAAAACTGCCCAAAATATTTTTACTTTGATATCTACAGACATGTCTATTTGTTGTCAACATGGTGGCATATTTTTATTCATCTTATGCTGTAAAAGATTTTAAATTGCCTAGGATGGGGCAGTGGGGGTGGGGAGGGAAAGGGCAGTTTGTTCTTCATGCCACCATCCAGGTGGCCTCTTAGCAGCAAGTTGGCTCAAGCACGCATTCCAATCTCAAATTGTTTTGTGTGTGCTTCTGTGCATGCTAAGCAAATCCTGCCATCCTCTTCCAGCTCTATCAGCTAGCATCTTTCAATCAACGAATTGCACTTTGGCATGAACAGAAGGTTTAAGATGGACTTCTGCCACCCTCCCAGTCCCAGGCTAAATAGCTATGAACATATGCAGAGATTGTGTTGTTCATTTTTAGGGCTTTATGATGGCACATTTAATTGTACTAAAAGTGCAATTGATGGAAAGTGAGTTACAGATTGAATAGGCAGTGCAGCAGATGTACAAGGTCATTCAACAAGGACTGCTCATTACTTCAAATTACCACCCTTGAGGAGAAACTAGAGTATATGCCAGGATGGAGCTCTTTCTCTGACACCTCATCTTTCAGTTTCATCCCAAAGGCCATCTTTGTTTTCTTACAGATAACATTGCCCAATTAGAACCTGCTATCCTAAGTTACAATGACTTGATTGCCATGTCTAATGTAATTCACGTATGTGAAGTATGCTACTGCTGCTTCCATTCATTTTAAGAAAGGTGATTGCCAGAAATTGCATACAATGTGTTTGTATGCTCACAGACTTGTGTTTCTGCCCCATTTGACAGTGTGATGAAAGACAGATGCCTTTTTTCATTTTAAATCACATTAGTGTTCTATTTCCATTTATCTTTTACTTTCATAACTCCTCACTGAATTACAATCTGACAAAATTTGTCAAAAAAGAGCATAACTTGCTCACCGGTTTATAGGGTTTGTCAGCATTAGAATGTTTCCTTTTTCTTATTTGGCTGTCCTGGCATTCATGAACAAAGACAAGTATTAGATGGACACAGTTAACTAGACCATAAGTTTGTTAATTCTTCTGGGAATCAGCAATATTTTATTCAAGACAGTTAATGACCTTTTTTAACCAACTGCTGCCTCCCAAGGAGCCACCATCACAGCCTCCATACTTTTCAAGTGATTTCCCAGCGAACTAGAAGGGAAGCATTGCCCTCCCCATATAGGCAAGATGTATGTTTAGGTGAGATGGAGTCAACAAGGCATTCATTAAGGAATGCTCATTCCAAGACTTCTTCCAATTTCATTCAGCAGAAAGTCAGACTTCTTATCAAAGGAATATCTGCCCTAAGCAGAAGAAAGTGCCAGCAATTAGCTCAGCCCTCTGCAGTGTTGCCTTGCACCCATGGCACACTGCCTCACTGACTTCTTACAGGGAGGAAGGGGTTACATGTCCTGTCCGTTCCTTCAGAGGACGCTTTTCTGATCCCCTCATGCCCCGCTTCGAAATCCCAGGCCTCTTTCTGGGGAGGAATTTTAAAGAAAAGTCCCTATTCAACCTGCTTTTGGTAGCATTTCAGACAATTCTTTTCTGCACAGCAAGACTGTTCATTTAACAAATGTATGCTGCAATGGCATACGTCACGACATCAAGAAACCTTTTGCTGCTCATTTTTGAAGCCACAGCAGAGATGTCTTCAATCAAGAACGTAAAAAGGTCTTTCACCTTTCTCTGAAGAAGAATGAACATCACGTTGAAGAGCAAATGTGAAAGGAAAAAAAAAAAGTAAAAGCCCAGGACTTAAGATAAGATTTATATTTAACTACCTGTATTGGTCAAGAAAAATCTCAGAAAGTAGGTAAGTTAGGGCTCTTCACCTTGTCTTTTTTGTGCTGGAATTTGGTGTAGAGTTGTTGATAAAGGAATAGAATAAATACCATATTTACATATAGGAAAAAGATGGCTCCTGTTCGTATCACCTTCAATCTACAGTCTCAAAACTGCTAATCTAATAAATGCCATGGAATGAAAAAGATAAAGATGAACTGGAGATCAGTAGCAATGTTGTTATTTGCGAACACTTTATCTGCAGAAAAATGTCAACCTTTTTGTCAGGAATAATTCAAGATAACTGATTCAGGTAGCTCTACTTTGAAATAGTGTCTAATAGCTTCCAAAACATGCTCATTAATTGTCCTGAAAAATATAAAAAAAAAATACAGATTTTTGTCTTCAAAATGTAAAAGAGAAAGTGTAAGAAAATTATTTACTGGGTACATTTAATAATGTAACTGGTAACACTTATCCTGCATGGCTGCAGAACACCCAGCAATTATGAAGAACAGAATAAATTTTTCTTGCCCAGTTTCTTGTGCTTATGTTTCTTCACGATCTGGCATCAAATATATTTATTTATGAGTGGTCACCTATAAATCTCATGATAAGAACTGTTTCTTACAACCTAAAGTGCTGAGATAACATTTTCATTTAACAAACTATTTTTATTGGTGTGCTGTGTACATCACTGCGTTGACCCACTTTTACTAGATTCAAGTACTATGGGGCCTTCAGGAGTATCAATCAGTCAGCCGATACATTCACTGGAGGCTTTATTGTTTTTTAAAATGGCACAATGCATGGACTGCATGGCTGTCACAACTGATAAGAGCTCGAGTCATTGCTGGACATATCCAGCCTTATTTTGTTTTTCTTCCCTCATTCTCTGTCATTGTTTATCTCTGTCTTGCAACAGTTAGTTTTTGTAGTGGACAAATACAGTTTCTAATATTAATATGTTTTTCTGCAAAATGTTAATTTCGGAGTGCCCAAGTATTTCTTTTTTTTTTTTTTTTTTTTTTACCTTGTACATCCAACTCACATACCTTTCCAAAGGCATCCATCCCTGTGTATCTCACGGCAGTACTATGTCTTTTGGTTGGTAAGATGCACTCTGCTTGAGAAATGGCTAGAAACAGTAGTGCTGGTGATAAAATACTGCAAGAAGAAACCATTTGAATGAGAAATATTTTGAATCTATCAGCATTGATAAGGTTCCTTTAAAAGGAAGCTTTAAAATCACTAAATAACACAAAAACTTCTGCTTTGTTTTTCAGAGGATGCTCCCCATGCACTTCACAAAAAGGCATTAAACGTTTCGCAGATTAAAAGAAAGTAATGAAATAGTTTCAGTATATAAATGATAATATAAAACCAACAATAAAAATGATAGAGATTGGTAATGTTGTTTACTTTCCTGATAAATACATACCCTGAGTAGGTGCTACCAGTAAGGTAGCAGTTCTGACATAAATCAGAGAACCACAGAACAGTTTGGGTTGGAAGGGACCTTTAAAGATCATCTAGTTCCAAACCCACTGCCATGAGCTGGGACATCTTCCACTAGATTAGGCGGAATGCTATGGATGAAGATAAAACACTTTCTGAAATGGTCCACCTGCATTGGAATCAAACTGTGCTGACTGGTCACAGTCAGAACCCAAAGTACTGGCCATTGCACTGGCCTTGTTTTCCCCATTAATATGAGCTCAGCCTCAAGTTCTGATACCTCTAATCTTATAAAAGCACTACAGTTGCTAAAACAATTTTTACAAAGGGAAAACTTTCCTGCATTAGCAAGCGAGTAAATGAGATACTATTTCTACTCGTTATTGATTAGCTTTCATAATGTTCTTGAATTTCCACTTTGCTTTGCCAATTCCAACTCATGAAGACATTAATAGTTTATGAAAAAATAAATCATGTTCAAAGTCTCATTTTGAATGGACCTACTATCTAGCCTCCCATAAAGTATACAGGAGTGGGGAAGGTTTTTCTGGGTTTTTACAAAGAAACCTTTACTACTGCGATGTTACTACTACTATTAAATTGTTCTTTAAGAAATATATTTTTGGGTTTGAAAGAGTAGGCAAGTTATTCCGCTAGGTATAACTTTGTTTCCACATTAACCCACAAAGTACTTAGAAATGAGGATACTGCCAATATTAATGGAACAGTGCCAGAAACAGCAAGGTAGCTCAAATTGTATACGGATAATTATTAAATAAACATCTATATGGCTTGACAAAAACTGATGCAACACTGAGTACAACGAAAGGGGTTTTTTTTACAAAGAGTAGAAAACCACATTGCTCTCTACACCTATGAAACCTCAAGGTAAGAAACTGAATAATCTCATCAAAGGGCTAAATGTTAGGTGTACTGGAGCCAGCAGTTCATAAACTCTTGTATTTCAAATTTAGATTAACTTCTTTTACAGAATATTAAATTCTTATTTCCTTAGGGGCATCTCTTTAATGTCATGAGAATGTTAGTAGGAGTTAATAGAAGAAATTTTGAATCACCAACACTGAAGAAAATTGGATCCTAGCAAGTGTATCGAATAAGATGATGAGGACATAGGAACTGGACAAAGCTTTATGCAGCTACTGCCATGCCCAGGTAATGCTAGATACATAATAGACAAAGAACAGAGAAGTCTTTCAAAAATTAATTAATCAACCTTCATCCCATCGAGATAATACCCTCTTTGAAATGTTTTATCATGGTTCTTTTGACGGTTTCTGATTGCATGACTCACCACCTTCATTTCAGCTCCCCCACAGCATAAGTAAACCATACGCACTTCACTGTTTCAAAAGACATTTCCCATAGCCTGTTTATCATATTACCTATATACCTTCCACCAAGACATTTAAAACACAGGTTTACTCTGCATGAGACATATCCCTCCTCCCTCACTAACCCTGAAGGGAAAATTTCAAAGTAATGTGACGATAACGTTGCCCATTAGGGAGTAACACACTGGGAAGGAAACTGAGAGACGAGCGTTTCAGGAAATGCTGGAGGTAACCAGCAGTAGCTAGCCTAAACTTGAGGCAAGATGCCGTGCTGTGGGGTAGGACAAAGACAAGGTGCATACTCCAGGGTACTGAGAGAGCAGACAGGACGAATTCTGTCAGATACAGAAAAGTCAGTAATAAGAGATGAGAAAGTGAGTGGTATGGTCTGGGAATGAAAAGCACTTTTCAGATCAGATCCGTACAGAGAAAAAGCTTCCATGGGCTAGAGACCAACCACAGCCTGCTGCAATGGGAGCAGCAAAACCTTGATGCACAAGTGACCAACCCTGGGCCCTTAAGGCTTCTTCAGGAACCAAGTAAGCAGCTCCCACATGGTTCAAGGGTAGCCACATCTCCTGCCTGGCAGTGGAGAAGGGCTGCCACAGATCCAGAGTAATAGGAGAAAGCGAGGCAGTAACAGGCAATCTCCCTGGGTTGTCCTGGGAGCCAGATATCTTCTGATTCATGAAATCCTAAACATGGAGAGAGCCTCTGTAATTTCCTGGTGGCCAGCTCCTCTCTGCTTTCTGAGCTGTGGCACACACCTTACAGCTCTTGATAGGTCACACAATTTGTTATGTGGCTCTGAGGGTTTGGTGGGACACCGATGCAGTGAACAGATATCAGAGGTTTTACTTTCAGCAGCCATTCAGCACTTTAAATGTGTGTTGGAACACCCATTAGAAGGACATTCAAGGCTGCACTGTGTTTTGGAAACTCTTAGTCTTTCAGACGGATGTTATATCTGGAGAGCAAACAGGAATAAAGTTGAACCCGGCAGTTGCACCAGCTCCGTATCATCAAGTTCAAGTTTACAGTGCTGCTTATATTTTGCTATTGAGCTCAGATGGCCAGTTTCCTTTCGGCTTCCTACTCTTTGCCCCATGCATCTGTTCACCGTAGTTCTAATTATTAGATGCCGAATAAATGTCAAGAAACACTATCTGTTATTTCTGTAATATATGCTGCATTAGTATGTTCCAGGCTTGGTTTCTATTGCTTTCCCATCACATAGTGTGATGTTGCATAAAGACTTTTATCCCCAGAGAGCTTTTTTTCCATGAAATGTGCTGAGATGCTAGAAATATATCCAAAACACTGCTGCTATCTTTGACTTTGATACAATTAGCTACTCGGTAAAAAGGCACATTGGAATACACTATGAAAGAAATAAAAAATACACTCAGTCAATTCCGAGTTGATTCAGTACCGATGTGTTTAGCCGACTGTCTGAAAAAAGATAAGTAGCAAACCATTTCAAAGATTACTCTCCCCAAACAATAAAAAAACTACCTTAAACTTGACATTTCCAAAATGATGAATCTTGGATTAAATCATGTGAAATGTCAAAATGAAGAGAAAAAGAAAAATCAATAGCTGTGCAGATGAAGCAATGTGAGGTCAATTGTACTGTACTGTCAGTGCCAGGCCACCCATATCTTTTTAATAGCAGTATTCTTAAAGTGTACAATACCTGAAAGATACTAGAGACTAATTTTCAAAACTGAACCCCCTCTTAACTGTAAAATTATTAAACATTTTGTTTTTAGAGACTGGAGCAGAGGCATAATGAAATGGCAAATTTCCAAAAAAGTTTTTACTGCATCTTTGAGATTAGTTCACCAACATTGTCCTCGGCATTTCACATTACATGAATTTTCCTTTCCTTTTTTATCTGATCAGTGGGACAAAATGTTTACTTGAAAAGAAAAAAAAAAAAAGACATTTTGGAGCAAAGAGGATGTTTTAACTGGTATTAGAGACAAGACTTACAATGTTGTAAACTACATATAAACTCCTAAAGCTAACTTCTCACTCTAAAGATAAATGGCATTAATTCACAATACCATCCCTAAACCTCTCTAGTCCTTCTAGGACTGTGTAAAATGGTATATTTTTACAGCCTGAGCTGCTTTACAACTTTAAGATGGAGATAAAAATGGAGACAAAAACATGTTGTAAAATACAGTTAGTGCCAGTAAAAGAAAGGTGTCTGTGAAGCTTTTCTTTTAAGTTTTCCTACGATAGTTATTATCGATATCTTCTATTGCTGTTTAAAGAGAAAGTGGGGGAAAGCCTCACTCCGAAGGATATGAGTACATTATATCAAAAATGGTTTTTCATTTTAAGACTTTTTTTACAGCTAGGAAAAAAAAATCAGCTTTTGAAATGAGATTTTTCACTCAACCACCCACTGTAGAGCTAACATAATTGTGGTGTCGAACCACACCAGCCTGTGCCAGTTCTCTTTGTAATTACTGAGCAGACAAGGGCATTTCAGAGCATGACTGATGGCTGGTTGTTTCCCCAAGTCTGGTAGGAATCTTATTCAATAGAATGTGGTCAATAAAGGTAAAATAGGATAATATTTATTGTCTTTGATGAGCTGATGGTTAAATAGCTTCTTCAAACATCTCAGCTTTTGCCAAGGCAATACATTCAGAAACAAGCCTTTGAAGAAGAGGGGAAAAAAGCCCTAGTTTCTCTGTCATTAGTAAATATACAGAAAAGCAAATATGAACTGCTTTACTCAAAACAGCTTAAATTTAGGAATGTGACTGTGATGTATGACATCCATATGATAAAAATCCATGAAGACATTGCCATGCAGACAAAAATATGTAATTTAGCTCTGCACTCACACAAACATTGATGCTTAGAAATCACAAAGTGACCCAGGAGAGGGAATGTTGCTTTCTGAGAGGTCAGAGAAATCCCTTAAAAATTATTTTATGCTTCAATGATTTATTTTTTTTTCTCAAAGACAAGAAATCCTCTTCATCTAACCAATTCTGGCAAGAATGTTACGGAGAACACAGGATATGTTCTCCAAGTTAGTGTTAAAGGAAATCAAGGAAAGGGGTCTCAGCATTGTCCATCATATTCCTGGTCCATGTAACAGAGTTCCCTCTGAAAAAATAACCCATGTATTGCACAGCAGCATCCTGCGGGTAGTAACTATTTATTTTTTTACCAAGTAAGAACTAGTTAGTTAATTATACCTGGGGACAAACCATGAGAGACACATGTGTGAAAAATCAAAATATGAAAACAACTGCATGGTCCTATGGGTAAACTCACAAGCAATGCTAGAGAAGTGATGTTTTCAACAACCTCAGGTATAAATTACTCTCCTGTACTGTCTCTTCGTTTCTACATAAAAAAACACAGAAACATATAGAAGTAATTACTGGAGTGAGCATTTTTCAAGTACGGAGCTCACTGTAACTTATAAGATTGGTCTTAGGTTTACTTTTGACCTATTGAGAAATCTTAACTTCCCCATTTAAACTCATTCACGTAAAAGTCTGAAAGTAAAAACAATTTAGAATTTCTGTTGCAGAGGACTATTCATTCCTTTTTTGCTTATAGACCAGTATCTTTTGGGATCCTCCTATTCCTGTAGTATAAGCATGTACCAGATGTTTGTGAAAAAAAATCCTGTTAATCAGTCTAATTAAACCAATACATTTTATTGCATATTTTTGCATTTCATCAGTGTTCTGTAAAATCAAATTGCAAATGATAATTACATGAGCCAAAACTCAAATGAAGCAAAAAAGCTCATACGACTTTTTTGTTTGTTGTTTGTTTTATTATAAAAATGTATCTTGCAGAGTCTTGATACTTCTACCTAAATTTAGAGTACTTGTATAACCATGTTTATTGTTAGCTTAGGATTGTAGAAAAAAAAAGACCACCATGTCCTGCCATATGCTTGTCAGCATCTCCTCAGAGGCTTCTGAGCTGCTGGTCAATCCCAGTCAAGCTGGACATGGAAACAGGGAATAATTTGGAATGGAGGGGACTTCAGAGGGCACCTTGTCTCACCCTTTGCTCAAAACAGGGCCCGATTAGATCAGGTTTTCAGGGTTTTGTCCAGTCAAGTTTTGAATATTTACAAAGATAGGGTAGAAGTCTTGCAGGTAGCAAGTTTCCACAAGTACAAAGTAGTTCAGTAGAGTAGAAAGCTTTTACTGACATCCTTCACTGAATAAAAGGCTGCTCTCAACCCTTAGGAAACAACAGACAATCCCCATGGAAGTGCCTGAGACTTGAAATGACAGCACATAAGGTGTCACTAGCCCTACTGCTTTCAGAACTTGGTGTTCTGCCTGCAGGACAAAATGTCACAAAAAACTGACAAAAGTTTCTAAAATCTACACCATAGGTAAATGATTAATTGATCATGAATTACATTAAACTACATATTTTACCTGGAAAATGCATGTAATGAACCTAAGTTTTCCATCACTGTATATAGGGAAACCAAGTTTCAAAGTAGCTTAGTTCAAACTATGAGGTTTAGTTCTCCCATATGATCTCGAGCTGGGCTCTCTGCCCATGATTCTTTTATTCTTTTTCTCAGTGGAAAGAAAAGTATTTAAACAATTCGGATTATCAGAGATCTTAAACTCCGTAAGAAAATTAACAGATTTACAGGTCCATTTCTCTTCAGATCTGCCATCCAACCATTTTTAGTTCGGTTTTAAAGTTTGCCAAGTGCTTGTCAGCCCATTTGAATAAGTGAATTAAGCATTGCTAAACCTATCGTGCAACAAATCGCAAATCAACTCTCTGGAAAAAAAGACTGACTAAGAATGATGCAGTTTTGTAAAAAAAACCCCAAACCTTTTAGGCAGCACTGCTAGAATTCGATTAAATCTGTGGTCACTGATAAAGGTAAGTTTTTTGCACTGCCTTTTCATCTCCAGATCTGCTGGCTATTTTAGCATCTCTGCATAGTGTTCCTCATGCCAACAACATTGGCCTTCTTGATCTGAGAGTGAGGTAACACAGACACGTAGGCACAGTGTGGAGAGCATGAGTATCTGGTTATGTGTGTTGAGTATCTGGTTATGTCTGATCCTGGACATCACAGAGTTGCCTCAGACCTCTTCTCTATGGTGTATGCAATGCACTTAGCACCAGATACAGGTCACCCAGAAGAAAGATTTCATCCTTACATGGTAGGAGATCTCTGGCTGATTAACTAGGTGTGATTAAAAACCCCTACTGATTAGAATACCTATCAGGAATACTTCGGAGAAAAGATAAATATAGTGTTTGAATTCAGGTTCAAGCATATCTTGCAAGTCTACTACTGTGTGTAGACCTACAGTTCAGTAAATACAATGCTGCCATTGCTTGTGACAGGCAAGACTTTGGGTTAAGTTAACAACACAGGTTTCTGCACTTACCTTGGCTTGCCTGAAGCTCTGCTTCAGCATGGTTAGCTGTAACTAATGCAGCTAATCACAGCAACTCTCTCAGGACCAGGTGACTGGTCCTCATCTAATTTGTTTTAGCTTTTGCTTAGCGCTGTATAATTATGTGGTGTAGTGCATTGTGTCATATATATACACTCTACTACTAATAGACAGTAAGGACAAGGAGTTATTGTATGTTGAATGAACTATATATAACGACTGAATTAACTGTAGTATAAAGGAATACAGGCACAGGATGATAGCAGACACCTTCAAAGTATAGTTGCAGCATGATACCAGAAACCGCAGGGCTACATGGAACTCAGCAATCATCAATTACCATCCTCAATGGAAGGCAATTTTTGGAGCTAGGTAAAACCAGTTTTAGAGGCTTTAGGGAGAAAAAGAAAAAGCATCTAACACACCTAAAATGCTCCCTGTACTGGGGCCAATTTCAGTTAATGCCTTCATTAACAATGTAGACAATGGGATGGAATAAACTCTCAGCACATCTGTGCTCAATGCCAAATCTGCTAGGAGTGATTGATACGCTGGAGGGAAAGGGCAGCTAAAGCCTGGGATGGCTCAGGGGAGATGTTATTGTTGTCTACAAGTACCAAAGGATGGTTTAGAGGAGATGAAGCTGGACTCTTCACAGAGGTGCACAGTAAAAGGATGAGAAGTGATGGTTGCAGCACATTATATTTTGGTTAGATATAAAGAAATATTTTTTCACCATTTGGGTGGTCAAATACTGGAATTGGTTGACCAGAAAGACTGTGGTATCTTTGTCTTTGGAGATACTCAAAACTCAAATGGACAAGGCCCTCAGTAACCTGATCTCATTAGACCTGTTTTGACTGGGACTTGGATCAGATGATGCATAGATGTCTCTTCCAACCTAAATTATTCTATGATTCTGTTACTTTAAGAATCATGATAAAACTGCATAAGTTGTTAATGTTGTATTTGGTACCCACATATTAAATTATGTTTAGAAGGTAAGACTGCAGAGTAAAACATTCAAAATTCAGAAGAGTTCAGAATTATGGCTGGCCATCAATCAAATTAAACGCTACACATTTAAACCACGATACAATTCTTAATTACATGCATGAATCCGTTATTACACCACTTACTGAATAGGATGAATCATATTCACTGAATGGGAAGTCATTCAACATTTCTTATCTTAAGCCAATATGGTTCCAGATCATATTTGCTGTGGCTCTAAAAAAGCCATGTTCCCATTCTAGGGTTTTGTAAATGTAGTACCAAAACACAGTGTCAAAATTCTCTTTGTGAGGTGAATTGGTATTAATTTCTATATTTTACAGAAAAAAAAATAAGGCAAGGATTTAAAGCTGATGTTTCTTGAAACATGTATATACTGCCTTTGACATAGCAAAATCTACATTGGGATAGGCTATGCTGTAAGTTTCCGTTACATAATATATCAGGAAAAAAAAATCATAACTCTTGAGCTTTATGGCATGCTGGGAACTAAACCAATAGTGCATATCACACATTCTTCCTAGGTTCTGAAAATCCCAGTTCAACACCAAAGCCTTAATTCATGCTTATATCAAATGGTGGAATGACCTAGGAACTTCTAATATTGGGAATTACAGAATATGCTTCTTTCTCGTAGTGCCTTGTAAGCCTTAGTAACCACTTTCTTTGTTAAGACAGAAGCGCATACAGTATTCAGGAAGCAGAGACGTAAGAAGAGAAACACAAACAGAAATTCAGCCATGACACACATATTCTTCAGTGCTTTTGCTACGAAGTGTAGCAAAATGAATGGAGCTTTTGGGCTAAAAAGCATGAAATGCTGCCACACTGCATGCTGAGATGAAAGAGGAAGAGCAGGGAGAGAAACTCTAGACAAAATTAGCAGAAGACAACAAGCAGAGAGAGCACACAGCAGTAGACCTAGCTGAGAGGATGTGGAGTAGGTACACTGGCTGATTTGAAAGAAAGAGGCTCAAAGGCAGCTGAAGATGGTAGTTTTTTAAGAATTCAAAACTACGGGATGAAAATGATAAAAAACACTATTTAATAACACTTCAGAATAAGGCCCACATTAAGAAAGGACTTAAACATTTCTTTTGTTTCAAGTATTAAACAAAGATTAAGACCACATAACTCAAGATAGCAAACCATATTCTTCAGATAGTACAAGTCCCAAAGATAAAAGAAAATGGTTTGCAAGACAAGGAGGATATGGCCCTATGCGAATCTTACCTGTGCATGGCCTTTGGTGTGCATTTAATTAAGAACACATTTTAAAGAAGAAGACTGCTTCAAGAAAATATTCTACAGAAATCAGATATCAGAAGCCATACATTATGGAAGCAAAAACTGGGAAATTGCTCTTCTTTTTTTTTCCTTTTTTTTTTTTTTTCCATTTTAATTTTTCATTTTCAATTTGCTTCAGTTAGTGACATTCACACAGCAACAGCTCAATGAAAAACTTATACAAAATGTTAGCAAATGCCACTGCACTGCCTGTAGAGAATAAAGGGCTTATTGACATGCCACCTTCCAGCATAAAATGTCATGATTGCAGTATTGACTAACAGCATATCAAAATAAATATCTGAAAGTCAAGGTAATGCTTGGAGTTGCTGAAGACAAGCTTCCTGACCCACCATCTCTGCACTTAAAAAAACAACCCCCCTCAAAAAAGCCCCCATATCCACCTCTTGAAGCATTTTAAGATATAAACTAGAAATTCCGTTTACGTGGTTGAGGGATAACATAAAAATTCTATCTGTTTAGACTTTTGTCTTAGGCAATTTAGCTCTTGCCATTTTTCTCATTATTTTTGCTCTGTATCTTCAGCAAGTATCATTCTATGGGCATGGTAGCAAAAAGTATTTCGACTTTTACTTATTCAGAATTACTTGAGAAATTGTCTTGAGAATAGCATTAACAGTGAAGCAATATACAAAACAATAAATTGCCTCTGCTACTGATTACTAAAACAGCACTGAAATGTTTACAAAAGTAAAGGCCATTCATCCTCAGCAAAATCCAACCAATTTACCTTATTTGAATTGTACGTGACACAGGAAAAAAATCAACAAGCCACATTATAATGACTGTCATACGTCTTCTCACATGAGGGTTTGAAAGTACACCAACGCTGTTGCCTTGTCAGGCTTCCCACTGACATTAGTATTGGAGTTTGTCATGAATTAATTTGTCCAGCAGAATAAAAATCCTGAGCAGGAATAATGGCTTTGGCTAGAGTTTCCCACAGTAATATTTTGACCCATCTTTAGCAGATGATGGATGTCTGAAATTCCTTCCTGCAGTTAATCTAGTTTCTTCATCCATTTTATTATTGAATTATAAGGAAATATGGATGGTATTGCAGTATTATTTATCAGGTTTTATTTCTTTAAGGCAATACCAAAGAACTGGTTCAATCTATGTTGCATACATATATGCAGCTATTTTCTGTTCTCTACTTCTAGATTAATGCATAGTGTTTGGGGTTTTTTAAAATTATTGAAGTCCTAAAATGCATCTATATAATGGAAACTAGTCACACTCATCAGTTGTTAACTGTTTAAATACTTCATTATACTTCTTAACATATAATTTACTAGACCCTTAGAAAGAAACAGGACTTTTAAAATGTTAACTGCTACAGTAAAAGGTTTCAGTTAAGCTCTAAAGTACAGCCTTTGTTGCCAGAGAGGGGAAAGGGCGCATAATGCAGGGTCAGATTTTAAACAGGTTTCTTGAGGTTTGTGGCGTCACTGTAAGTGAAATCTCACTTGCCTCTCGCCTCTGTGCCTTAGCTTTTCCATCTATCTGTAAAACTGAGACAAGGACAGTTTGCCATACAAAAATTCAGAAGTGAATGAAAACTAATCAGTGGACAACATGGGGACATATCAACCATATGGCATTTGCTGTATGTGCATTCTCTCAGGCGCTGAGCAGAAAAAAAAAAAAAAAAAGAGTACAGACTTTTTTTCCTTAAGAGCTCATGTTGTCCTCTAAATAAATAGCTTTTCATAAGTGCTGGGCCCTCACAGGTAGCTGGATATTTACACAGGTTAAATATAGACAGATTTTCGTGCAGTCTGCAAAAACAGAAGCTCACGTCAGCCCCAGTTCTGTTTCCTGCCTATAAAAAGTATTATGTGAGGTCAAGTAACATAAAATTGCTCAGCTGCTTGTGACAGACTTAAGCTGCAGCCCAGTAGCCTTCATTTCTTTTCAAAGTAGACAATTTCTGTCTTTGCATAGACTGATCCATAACCCACAGCACCTTTTAAAATAGCATGAATAACTTCACACAAAGCAGTAACTTTAAACGGTATGAGACATGCCCTGGTATTGGTGCCATACAAATCTTTGTGAACTGGCCCGGCCTTTGCTTGTTGTGCCACCCTGTATTCATACTGAAGTTAACAGTAGATACACTTGTCAGTTTATTTGGTGAAGCACTGTGAAAGTGTCCCGATTTCCTAAGATAACTAGCTTTCTTTTTATGGCAGATATCTTTTATGATGGGTATATGCGCACTGAGTTGGGTCAAACAGTCAAGTGTGAATTAAATTACCTCTTTTTTTTTTTTGCTGACATAAGTACCTAACCCAGTTTTAATGTGAATAGAGTTATCAGCAGTTATTCTGTTACTATGCTGAAGAAACATGAAACGCTAATTCATCTTTTTTTTTTTTTTTTGATTAAGAGATGTATCACTGTTTCATTGCCTAAAAGAAGATTCTCCATCAAAGTTACTGTCTCTTGCTGTGAAAGGACAAGGCGTTTTTAGTTGGAATTTAATCTTAATTCAACTTGGATACGTCCTTGTAAAGGATTACAGGAAACAAACCTGATTAGGTATGAAGTAATAATGAGATAGAAAAGGTAGAATCTCAAACCAGACTAAATCCTATTAGAATTTATGCTCCTTTACACCCTTGAAGCAGATGGGTATCATAAACTGATATGGCAAGGAGGCAAACTAAAAAAAAAATAAATCTTTTCTTTTTACTATTGTAAATATGGTTTTGTACAGTTTGGTACAGTTGCTACAGTTTTGCCTGTTCAAAAAACCTGAACGGATGCATTCTGGAGGAGCTTCCAAGCACTTACAGACTGTGGACCTAACATTTTGTCCCTTGGCTCTTGGGAAAGAGCCTCTGTTAAACAATTCCCTGACTTCGCCTGGGTCTGATGACAGGACTGACTTTGAATGCTCAAAGGGAAACTGCAAACCAGCTCCTGCTACAGAGGGTGAAAATTACCAGCAATAGTGAGAAAAGCAAATTCTGGCTATATAGCAGTCTGCTGTCTTACAAAAACTAATAAATAAACCTCACACCTGCCATGTATTAGGAATTATTCCTCCAAGTTAAAGATTCTGTCAGCAGGGAACTTAGGTGCCCAGAGAAACCCTCTGCACCCATAGATGACTTGACAGCCTCCAAGGATGGAATCTCCCCTTCTCGGGGCAACCTGTGCCAGTGCCTGATCAGCTGGTTTCCTGATGTTCAGACGGCACCTCCTGCATTTCAGTCTGCACCCGCTGCCTCTTGTCTTGTCACTGGGCACCATAAAAAAAGAGCCTGGCTCTGACTTCTTTGCACCCTCCCCTCAGGTATTTTAAATCTGCATTTCTTTTTCATCCTACAGAACAGCCTATCTTAACTTAGCAAATGCAGATAATAATTTAAGCATCATTATACTGCATCCTGAGGAGAACAGGCTACTAAATGAGAGCCAGAATGAGTTCTGATGACTCATTTGGCCCCCACTCATTTCCCAAATGTGTGTTTTTAAGGCCTCACATTTTAACTCATAGAAGAAAAAAGTCCAAACGTCAGTACTATTAAACTTGAAAGAATTTTGGTAGCAAGAAATCTGCTTAATTAATATGAACAGAAAAGAAGCAGGGACATAGATTTTGAACTAAATTATTAATAAATTAGAAGTACAGGGTAACTGGAAAGTAAACACAGGGTAAGCAAAATTCTACCTCCATTACACATTGTAGCTCAATTAACTCCATCAGTATCACCCATGTATAACAGAACAAAACTGACTGGCGTGCATTTTTGCAGCAAGATACCACTTCCTTTCTTTCCTCGCACCCAGAAACTTGTGCTAGAAGGGAAAAGACAGAATTAATTGAATAACTGAATAGGATGCCTATGATCTATTCATTGAACATCTACAAACCGTTCACAACTGTGTTTAATTTATATTTTATTCTGGGTAACTCAGCGATGCTGATTGCAAAATATATTTATTTCCTTGAATTGTTACAGAAATTAAATCTCAAGCAGTGTTGGATCACTAAACGGATATGCGTATTGATATTCCATTTTGATGGGTGAGTATAATTCAGTATGTCTTCTGCAAAACTGGTGGTAAGTACAATTTAGAATATCCTTTGCACAACTGGTGGTAAAAGTGGAACATTTTTCTTCTCTTGGAACAGAGATAAGAAGCTGTCTATATAGGTCACCTCACAAGAATTAAAGAACTAGCTATTCAACTCCCTGTGTGGTCTCTGTATCTTAGAAATATTTTTTTTCTTTGAATAATTAGTCAGAAAATGCAATAAATATTTCACAATAAGTTGTGTATAAAGACAGCTTCTGTGGAATAATTTATTGTGCGATAGCTATTCAGATAATTTCCAAAGGTAGACAAGCTATTACATGTTCTTCTCTTTAGGGGGACAAGGACATAGCTCACTTCTCTCCCGAGCCTTCCTGAGTCACACACAAGAGGAAATCTGAAGAATCTCTGAACTGGGGAACCCTCATAGCAAGAGATGGAATAATTGCCATGGAGCTCCCTGGACCCTTTGTTTTCAGGGGCTTTGTAATCTGCTACTTTCACAGTGATCAAAAGCAAAGCTAAGGGAAAAGGATACTTTGAGAAGGCAAATGTTTACTCAGTTTTAAGAAAAAGGTGCCAGCTGTGTTGTGTTGGCCTTTTACTCCCTACCAGTTATGTTCTTTTTTTAATTATTATTTTTTATTTACAGTCAGGGTTGGGTCCAACCTCCAAGGCAGATGTTTATTTTGAATATTTATGTAACTTGCATCTTGTGAGGGAGGAGAGGAAGGGAGTTGCCTTGTAAGCCTTGCAGGGAGTTGCTTTTTGTCCTGTCACTTTCTTTCCTCCCTGTGAACTGCTCATTTGTTGCTTTACCTGAGAAGGATTTGTCAATCGGAAGAATTTCTTGTAATGCCAACTCTTTCAACTCTCTGAAGTACGTCATTACCTGTGGCAGTGCTTCCCAGGGAAAGAGTTTGCTTCCTGCACTTTAACTGGCAGATTTTTTCACATATTCTGCACTACTCATTGCTTTGCCAGCTCAGAAGACAGCATGCATTCCCTTAACTCTGATCATGCCCTGACACTTCACCAGATTTGGGAACAACAATGAGTTGTTGCCCAGTACTCATTATTTAGTTGGCCAGGTGATACATCAAAGGATTTTAGCACAGGAGAGACACCAGCTGGGGCCTTGGCAAACAAAGGTAGAGCTTCCCAGCATTAGCTCCTCTGCAAAGATTATAAGCACTCAGATCAGAAATGTAGGATAATTTGAGTCTAAGTGGCAGGAGAGAACATGCTGCTTTCAATACTTATAAAGGTACGGGTTATTACTGTTATTTTCCTATTATACAGGCAGAGCCTCTTCACTTGGTAAAGTGAACTGTGGAAATTTTAACACATAGACACAGGGCTAGAGGAAGCACTGAAACAAGTAACATTTGGTTTGAATCACAGACTTCCTTGAGTTGAGTCTAAATGAATATGTGTATGAAATCGAATGGAAATATAATTTTTAATATTTAGAGAGTTAAGATTTCTGGACTACTGATTAGATCCTATTATTAGCATCTCATGGTGTGAGGCGCTTTATTCATATAATGAAAAGATTACTCTAGAAAGGACTTAGAGGAGATATGCATTCATATAAAGGCAAGTAAATTAAAATTATAAATATGGATAAGTTTATACATCTTTCCTCAGCAGTTCTGTAAAATTTACATGTTTCAGACACATCTTCATCATACAGGAAAATAAAACGTGAAAAGTTTTCCCAGCAGTGGGTACAATGACACAGCTAAGCCTACTGGCTAGTGAAAAGTGCATGTGAAACTTCTTACCAAAAAAATGCCTGTCTTATCTTTCTCATCACTCTCATCCTACAGGAAGTCTCTTACCATCTCCCCTTATCTTCCTCTGTTCTCCAGCATTCAATACCTCCACACCATTTTCATTTTCTTCCCCAACAGCCCTCAATCCGTCACGCTCCGTTCATGACACACATGCATTCATTATCATAACACAACAATCATTTAAGAGGTAGTGAAGAAAAACTACTTGCTAAAGACTGCTCTGAGAGGGACAATGTCATCCTACAATATATATTGGGTTTCTTCTAGGCTGCTGCCAGCAGATCTGCCAGCACACCGTCTGGGAAGCATAGCAGCGTTCTGTGTGCTCACATACTCCCCTGGGCAATGGAGCGTGTCCTGTGATGTACTGAATAGCAAGACAAGGGCTTCAGAGGTCTAATTCTACATCCTGTGGTGACTGTTAATAGTTTGTGGATTTCTAAGTCTATTAAAATCCATGTTTCCTATCTTTTTGAAGGGATGCAGCAATCATTAGCTACACAGAGAAAGTGGAAAAGGGGAACGAGATCTATCCAAGCACTCTAAGACTACAGTCTTCCTGATTTATCTCTACAATGAAATGCCAATCTGGTACTGATTCCACACTGCCCTTCAGCTGCTGAGGCAGAGGAGCACCGAAGAACCATGCGGTCCCAGAGGCAAGACAGGCCTATCATAATATCTTTTATTTATAGCCGCTAGATTATACTTTGTTATTGCTATTACACTGCTGTTGTATTTTCAGTGCTTTAACGCAAGACCCATTTTATGTGATGTCCATAAAGACATTAAACAAACCAGTGTCTCTAGAATTCAGGCTTCACTCTTGATGGTGAATGTTAGCGCTTCCTATTCTGTCAGTAAGGTTTTTATGCACAGAGAGAGTTCAGATTGTTTCACTTCGCTTCATACTCCTCTCATCTCTTTGGGCATATATAGCTGAAATGCTAACTTATTTATGAGGCTAGACTAACACCTGCTATCCTCAGAGGAAATGTCCTACTGACGAAGAATGGCAGGACAGTGGGTGAGGGAAGCCTGGCCTCACTTCACTAAAGCCTTCAGAATATTTTTTTCACAGGTAGAGTTAATTTCCATGCAAATTAAGTGGAATACGTAAAATTATTCATATTAAATCTGAATAAGACACCAAGGACTTATAAACAGCTCTACAGTTCTGCAAAAGCCTTTATCTTTCTTCTTGAAGTCTAACTGGCCCAGTGCACATCAGAAGCCTTCAGAAAAATTTCCTGTTGATATTGTTCTTCATCCTCCCTAAATCCATGAAATACACCTTTCTCATAAGCCAACATCAAATCGTTCAGTTTCTAGCCAATGTTCACAAGCGTAAAGGCTCAGATGTAATTTCTTCAAAAACCCCTGAATTTATCCAGACTTTATATGGCCTATGTATTGTTTAATGGATGACTACTGTAGCACATTTTATAATGAACAGTGAGACAGAACTTAGTTCTTTTCAAAATCTGAAATAAAAAGTTTCTGATCTGACAGGAACATGATTTTTCAGAACTATGCTCTCTACCGATGATCTTGATGACAGTTCAACAGAGAGAACAGTATAGCATTACTGATTTAAAATTCATTTCATTAAATTTTGAATACAGAAGGAATTATGAGATGTTTTCACAAAAATAACTCAGTAGTGATCTTTTAATCTTTTGCTCTCCTTTCAGTACTTATGACTATGTTGAACAAGTATGGGCAAGGCAGGTGACACTTTAACAATGGATTAAAATTTTGTAATAAAACAACATAAAAGTTGCAAAGAACATGAAAATATATGCATTGACTCTTCAGGAATTTTTAAAATCGCTTGGTCTTACTGAATTCATTCACCTCCCTAAGTCAAGCATCAGATAGCATGGATAATGGAAGGAAAAGGCGGGCTTCATATCACTGGGGCAGTCTGGGTCAGGATGTTTGGCCCCCAGTGCAGCAAAGAGCAATCAAAGGAGCTATTCAGGCTTGGCACAGCCTCAAACACCCTGTGCCTGCTCAGTATTTCTTGCTGGCCAAGGAACAGTGTGGTCACAGGCCTTCCAGGAGGAAGCACCTTAATAAAAAGGAGATTCCCAAAAGAGTTTTTCTGTTTCCACCACGCTGCAACATAAGTGAGAAACGGAACGAGAGAAATCAGCCCTACTCCATTTATTTTTGACAGATAGATGCCACCGGTGTTGGTCATTTGAGATTTAACCCTTACAACTAAATCATCAAAGATACTGCTTTTGAGGGCGTTAAAAATAGCTTGTTACAAACATGCATTCTGCTTTGGTTATACAAGCAGAGAATGCTCTGAACTACAACACTATGATCCACTGAGTATCAATCTTGCCCCACACCATCACTCTTAAAAAAAATGTATTTACTTTGCACTTCTCAGCATTAGTTTGCTTGAAAGAAAGCCGTATGCATGGATGGCTTGGAGAAATGTGTAAGACTTTGCAGAGCCTGTATCAGGTATCTGTAACATTTTTTTAAATAATGGCATATTAGTGAGGCTGTTCCTTGAGGAGATATTGAGTCTTATTCATTACTGCAATGTATCTTCTGTAAGTACTTACATTCATGCAGTATGAGAGCTAAAAGACTCTCTCTTCAGCTCAGAATAACAATATTTTCCTTTCTCTTTGCAAAACTGTACAAGCCTACACAAGATGAAAAGCGGCAAAGGATCTGGCCCTAATTTCCATGCGCTTTATTGCTACTTTTCCTTCTGGCTGAACCCAAGTGTAGCCATAAATACAGAACCTGAATCATTATCTATCAATTGAGAATATCCTGCAGTAACATTAGAGATAGATTCAACTACCCAAAATGACTTTTGCAGCAGTATGACTCCATCTTATTCCCAGAAATAACTGGTAGCAGTAAAGCAGTTTCAGGAATACACACTCCTGTATTAAAACTGTTCTTCCTTTAGCATTAAGTAACGTGCAGTTAAAAACTTCTTAATTGTGTCTACCACTTAGAGGGCTGATACATCATGAAAACTCTTTCGCTGTCTCATCTAGGACTAATTCAATAAATTCATTCAATTCTGGAATTGTGGTATACTGCATTCATCACAGATGTGGGTTTTTTTCTCATGATCTTTTTGATGAGATGCTGAATTAGGATTCTCACCTTCAGCTTTTCTCTTCTCTCTTTGCCTTCATGCCTAGGGCAATACCCCTCTGGCTATCATCTTGTCTTATCAGGCTGGTATGAATCGGAATAAGATACCTCTGTAACAAATTCAGATACGGAAGAAATGTGTTTCTGATTGCTCAGCATTTACTACTCTCTAATTAGTAGTGAGTCAATCCTGAAGTCACCATGTGCAATTTCCTTCAACTGAGATATATATCCAAGCTTCTGATTACTGAGGGCCGCTCAGTTCACATGAATATTTTCCATTAGTACTATTCAAAATGAATGTAATTTGAGAATGTATGTTTTTCTCATTTCTGCTGTTTTCTCTCTCCTTCTTTTTCTAAAACCAATGGTGCGATAGCTCCTTCCTGGACTCTGCTGCACTTCGACTTTCTTTTGGGATCTTTTTCATGAGATGCCCATGTTAAGTGTGACAATATTACTTCTCAATATTGAGACAAAACCTGCATTTTCTGATTGTCTCATTTGTGTATGGACAACACACAGTGGTGCAGACTGAATGAGCACAAAGGATGGATCATCTCCTTTTCTATCCAAGCGTGTTCTTAAAATCTCTTTTCCTCTGGCAATCTGACCAGTGTACTTCTCCATCTTACTACTTTCTTAGCTTCTGATTTTGTAAGTTTACTTTGTAACTGCGTATGTGACAATGATACACTCTGAGGAGCTACGTTTTGAAAAATTGAGCTCTGAATTGCAGAAATATGCGTATGGAAAATGACGCCTTCTCTCATGAAAAGCAGTAAACAAATTAGCCTCATAATTTTGTAACACTCCCATATGTCTGTAAAAGACACCAGTTGCACTAACATTTGCAATCTTTGTGTGCATTATTAAGTTTTCTTTATTAGCTTCTATTTTAATTAAGTAAGAAAATGTTTTCATAAAAACCCTATTATTTCTCTCCCATCCTCCAAAGAGGATGGAAGCAGAAATTGCAACCTATGGAATATTCCCCCTTTTCCTCTATGGAGAGCAGCAGGTACTACTGTTCATTTCAGTTTTCTATTAGCGTCATTTCACATGAAAAACACCCTCAAAGGCCTGAAGCTCAAAATACTACCCCAACCTGATAGCATCTTAATGTGCTTTTGTAATGGATTCATGAACAGGTGGCTAATAAATTAACCAGAGGTATGCAATCTATTATTGACTGGCGTCATTCCAACCACATAGCTCTCAAATGACAGCTTGTTTCATGTAAATTTTATTGTATTGAAGGTTCCATTTGTTACCAAGAAACTTCCTTATAAATGGAAAGAAAATGCAAATAGTATTTTCTACTTTACATAGAATAATGCTTTAAAAAAAGGCAAGCAAACAATATTTTCCTCTAGGCCTTTTAATCTGTAGGATGTTAACTAGCAAAGTAAATATACGTTGCGAACATAGTAGTTTGGTAACCAACCAGATGAAAAATTAATATAAAAAGCTAAGAGTTACCTGGTTCAGTGCTTTTTCACACTACTAAATATAACAACTCTGTCTGAAGCAGATTATGAAGCTCTGCTCTAGCAAAGCTCTCAATACCACAATATTATCTTCATTTTGCCATGTAATACTGTATAGATTGCCGAGTACATTTTAAATCCCCCTCTTACAGTGAGCCAAATGCCCTCTTTCTTACAGATCTCTGATCTCTTTTTGCCACCCATTTCCCCATCCCTAAACAAGTAAGGCAAAGGCATTTCTTGTAAGTCTGTGCTGTCCTTCATGCTAGCCGTCTCCTTATTTCCTTGTGGGTACGAAGCCACGAGCAGAATACTATTAGGGAAGTTATTCTGGAAAAAGAGATTCTTATTCATGAAGGACAGCCAAACTCTGTCCCTCCAATTCCTACATCAGCTTGCAGGATATTTTCTTGCAGAAATTCCTGCAGGACTGTAGGAAGGGCATCAAATAGGCCACATTAGCCGCGCGTGTCCATATCACGCACAAGGACTGAAGCTATAGAGTTTGAGTCTGATACGTAAAATTTAAAAGGAATATAGGACTTAGTAAAACAGGCACTCAGAAAAGCCGTGTATTTTCACGAGTAACAGGAAATTGAGTCTTACCTTGAAAATGATAGTAAAAGTGATTTAATTTTGTCTGGAGAGAAAATGAATTAGAAGTTAGTACTTCATGCATGTATCATATTTACTTATCTATTGTTGGTATGCATTTTTTTTCAATGTTACGATTGACATATACGTATGTCAATAATCTAACTAATGTCAAAGGAGACAAGGGGACTGAGACATTCTTCCAGTAATGCAGCTGAATAGATACATTCTTCTGAATTGATGGTTTCCTTTGTTAATACTTTTTACCTAACAATCTTGCCCCGATAAATCTGATGGACAGTGCGCTAAAAGCAATTCAAATATTTTCATAGACAGACCAATCTTGTCCTTTACCCATTATTTTGTTATTTACTATTCTATTATCTAATTCTGGATTTTGAAAAAAAATTTACTTCTGCTATGAATTGCAGTTATTGATTCTGTATTTCTCTGCCTTTGCTCACTGATTTTTTTATACTGATCCCCTAAGTCTTTTAAGAGCTATTTTATTTTTCACCATAAATATAGCAATTTAAGCATAATATTTAGTTGTTTATAGAAAAGGCGGTTGTTTATACAGAAAACACAACAGTCTGAATCTTTCTTCCTTGTAATCATTGAGAACCATACATGGAGAAGAAAAGTAGATATTTCTAATATTTAAAAACTTGTTCATGAGGTTTAAATTAACATTTGAAAATTAAATACAAAATAAAAATCATGTGCTGCATTTGGTTTTTTATGCGCATTCTGCAAATGAATATCAGACATTGCTGTGACAGACCTCAGAGACCCTTATGTAGCCTATGTAAGTATTACAGCTATTTGTCTTGAGAGTTGCTATACATGAGGGTTTGTCAGTTTGATGTTCAATAGAAACTTTTCCTGTCGAATACTGTCAGGCATAGGAGAGCTAATACTGATACCCATGGGATAAGCCACATGCCAGTCATGCTAACGTAAAGATTAACATCAAGAACAGTCAACTGCTGACCAACAACTATTCTGGCCTGCTGGCAGCCGATGAAGATTTCCATATTTTTAGTTTGCTCTGGTATTTACTGCATATATACGCAGAGATGATGACAAAAGCTGGCCTGTTGTCATTTGTCCTCTTTCTGCACAACTCCCCCGGGAAGCTCACTGAGGAATTAAGGCAACACGATGACGGCAACAACAGTTTGGTCATATGCATAAAGGAAACCACCCGGGGACATTTTCAGCGAAGTGTAATGCTGAACGCAACACCACAGGGAAACCTAAACCTGTCATATACTTGTTTTGGACTTCTACTAAGCAAATATCTTCCCAGCATACATAAAAAAGAAAAAAAAAAATCCAAAGTCAGTAATGAAATTTGCCAATATAATCCCATTAAATAAAAAAAGGAATGCTGTAGCATATTGTTTCATAAGGTAGCACATTTATTCTTGCAAACATTTTATCATTCATGAGTCTCTGCATTCTGTGGGAACAGATCAGTTTCCTGTTTTGAGTTCTTTTTATCTGCCTCCCTCTCTACTGCCATTGCTTTTGTCTTCTGTTCAATGTGCATACAAATTGGATAATCACGATGATTCTTTATTATTTTTGCTTTATAAACAAAAATAAAAGGCCAGCAACATGGGCTGTCTTGACATTCAAACAAAATGCAAAAAATAAAAGCTAGCTAATGGCTTTGTATGTATGGAACCTGTCAGGAAATACCAATTAAGCATAACTGAGTTTCCAGTGGCCTAGGGGAAGCCAGCTACATATATTAGAGATAGATAACTTCCATGTTTGAACAGTAATACATGGAGTAAAACACCTGTTTTCTAATTAGTATTCAGAAGTTTTGCGTCATGCCAGTATATCCTTTTCTGCACACATTTGGGATAATACGCCTGCAGAGGTGGTGATAGTTACTTAGAATACACTACGGGATAGAGCACTTAAAATAAAAGCAACAGAACTGTCAGCAGCTCATCTGTTCCTGCTTATCAGTTTAACTGCATTTGGGATCTACTACAGTGGTCCTCGTGGTCCTCATGGTCCTCGCACCAGCACACCTTCTCCCCACATGCACAGAGCCTACCTCGGAGAAGCACAAGCCCTGGGAAATTATACTTGGTCCAAGACATCTTGCACCTCTGAAAACCACAACTACTTTCTGTCTAATTTCTATCATAAAGTTTATCCTTTTTCAGATTGATATTAATCATATGATACTGCCTGAGCAGGATCAGGGTCCTGTCATGCAAAGGAATTGTGCACAGGCAGACAGGGCTCCGTTTAACTCTCATAAATAATGTAGAGAAAACTTCAGCCAACCTTTTTCACTTTCCTGACTTCCCTCATGTATTTTTTTATTCTTTTGAATTCCTTTATATTCTAATCACAGGTTATTTTTGCATTAAGTTGAGATACAGTGCATTCCCTGTCATCTTTCCTGTCATTTGTTTACTGGGTGGCAATATCAAGCCAGCTATTAGTAAGGATCAACTTACCAAAGAGATGTTAATGCTGTCAGTTTCACTGACATTGTTTAGGAATGCTTTTGGTGCGTGAGTTCAGGCTTATTCTGAAGAATTCCTGAAAATCTTACCTTACTTATGAGCACTTTTTCTTTTACATAGATGAAATAAATCTTAAATTTCACAAAGGCATTTTATTTGAGCTTTTGTGGTTTTAATTTCAGCTTAGAAACTACTTTTTGTTTTGTGACTTCTAGCTCTTTCCATATTTAGAAAGCCTACTATGACAAGTCATTTTGGCAGGAAAATGCAATACTAAATATTGTCCAACAAATATGTTGATGTAATGATCTAATAATTGTACAGTTATACAAACAGCATGATTTACTAACCAATCTTGAAAGAACAGACAAAGAACTTGAATGTTCTTTATCTAAGGAAGACGTCTCTATTTCATTCTTGTTCTTATATTCAGAAGAGACAAAGGAAAGATAAAATAATTAGACGTTCAGTTGTTACCAATTTGATTATTTTGCTATTCTGTTCCATTGTTCAGCCCTTTGAGCAAAGAAATACAGACTCTGTCTACCATCTCGCCACAATGAAATACCCCAAAATTGAAGTCAGGGCAAGTGGTAGGGTGGTAACTATCTTACTGGCTCATGCAATCACGCCTGTCTGCTTTACATTTCCCATTTCCCTTCCCCTTATTTAGAATTCCTTATTTACTTGCTCTTCATTTTTCAGACCCTAAGCTGTGGTTTCATGAACTCTCTATTTACCAAGGAGTCTCCATTTGCTGATGCTGTGCCTTCTGTACAGGAACTTTTATCCTTATTCTGGGTCACTGGGTGCTAACATGGTAAGAATAGATATTCACAAATGTTGTACAAAACACTTGGTAAATCTATCAGATAGCACTATTGCTACATTTATCAGGTTGACATTTAAATTATCTTAGTCATTTTCAGTACAGTGTCATCAGAAAATTTCTAACTGCAAACAGTTCAGGTGAAAATGCAGAAAATGGTACAGAATATATTTAAGAAATAGTTAAAATAATAGGATGAAGTAAAAATGTTTCCATTATTTTTATGCAAGTGGGGAATTCCTTATTCTGAAAGCCATTTACACAAAAATCAAATAGTGATAGACTACTTGCCCTGTAACTTGATAAAGCACTTGCAAAATAAAGTAATTTTGAGATTTTCCACTATTTTTCTTGTCACTGCAAAGTACCCAACCACTATGGGCTATTTCTACCCCATTGTGATTAACTGGCACCTCAAGCAGCTGCGTTCCTTTTACTGTGTAATATCAGCAGTCAAGCAAATAGAATAGGCATTAAAAAAAAAACCTTTTCAGCAGGTCATGAGGTCATGTAAATATGCTCCAACAGCATACAATTAAAGAGCGCAAAATAAAAAAAAAAAAAAGCAAGAGGAATAGGATATGATAAGTAAAGAGGTGGTGATGGAGTTAGAAAAGTAAAAGAAAAAATACTTAAATAAGCAAGAAACCAATTATATAGTGTAGCCCTGCTGCCTAGGCAAAAGGCTAGACAGAATGGTCTTGCAACCTTACGGAGAATTTTGTGGTTTACTTTACCATCCCACAGGAGTCGCGATTACACGTACAGGCACTTCTGTAACCTTCTGGGTTTGAACTGTTCAAGACAGTGAGCAAGACCTTCTCAGCCAACTGTCTCCAGCTCTGGAAGTCACACACACCTTCAGTCTCCAAGGCCTAAGCTTTACTACGAATTTTTATGACAGGGAGCAGATTCCTTGCTAAGCCTCTGAGAATCATAAATGTTATGACTTTTTTTTTTAAAGTCTACTGTAAATAACAGAGGGAAATGTGAAGATTTTTATAGAATGAAGGAATATTTATCTTTACAGAAGGAAAGTCTAAAGTTCTGTTTCTGTGGTGGTGAGGCTCTCATAGTGTTTCCTAACAGTAGTTACTTGCCCACATTACCTCAAATAGCTTCTAAAGGGATCTAAACCCCTCTGAAATCACTGCGGACAGTCAGATGCAGGAGCAGGAGGATCCCAGCCATCCCGGGCAATGTGGGTGCTGTGGGCAGCGGTATCACACAGCCCCATGTACAGATCTGTCAAATGCCGCTGGAAACTGATTGATGTTTTCTTACTAAATATTCCTGCAGCATGTTAGAGAACTTAATCCCTGCGACAGTGGAAATCCTCCATGCAATCACCAAATTAAAGAAATGAGTCAGACTTTTTTTTTTTCTACTTTTAATAGTTTTATGTGGCCATATGAAATAATAGCAATTCAATTCAATCTGTCATAAATTGTCACTAGCTAAGGGTAAATGTTTACCAAATACAACTAAAAGAGACTGGATGTTGATATCTAAACAACAAGAAGTTCCAAAACAAGAAAACATTTTGAAAGAGAGAAAATCTACTAAATACTCTGAAATATATGATGTTTCACTTCAGATGACAATCTTGTAACTGGCAAATAGTTTTGAATTTTCCTCTGAATTATCTGGTATTGATAACTGTCAGAAAAAAATAACTACTGGATTAAGGGGATAATTGAATTGATCCGGTATAGCATATTTTCCATGATGAGTTGAAAAAAAAAAAGTAAAAAATATAATCATTAGTATAAATATATTAACACAATTCTTGTCATTGTCATTCAGAAAGGTCCTTGAAATCATGACGTTCAGAAATTTCAGAAGAGGAATGATTACTTTATAAATAAAATTATCTCTGTCCAGCATATCTACCATCATGAGACATTTACTTTTGTTAATCATAGACACACAGTGCATTTATCAGGAGAAATTTCCAGAAGGAAAGATAGGTTTCTTCATTTCTCAGCATAGGCAGGACCTAATGCCACAGGAAATTCTAAAAAAGAAATTCTGGGACCCATCTTCAGGGGAAGCAAAGGGCAAAATCCTCCCTGACTTCAGCAGTGACTGGATCCATACAGTCTCATTGTATGCTGTCAGCTATCTTTTTTTTCCCCCCTGTATTTCTAAAAACATTTACGAAGTTACTCTTTGAGAATGAATCCATAATATTAAAAAGAAAAAAACCCAACTAGTAGAAATCAGTCATCTTGTATTTTTTGCTTAGTGAATGACTGGCACTAAAAGGTTTCATAATTGCTAAAAATGAGAACCCCTTATTAGGGAATGATGTAAAATCTCTGTAAACAAAGAACAGAACCATGACAGGGTATAGCTATGGCTAATGTCGCATTAGTTTTTTAACAGCAAATATGTTTAGCAATTTATTTATCAGACAGAAATCTGAGTCCCTATTATTGGCATTTGACAGAAATCACTGGCTATAGTATACAGAGCTTCTCAGACCCGTCATTTACAAAAAACGCAATTTTAAATGGACCCTCAATCATGTCTAACACCTAATTATCTCGTCTAAGTGGTTTTGCCAGGGAAGGAAGATAAACAATCAGCACAAAGGGTAGTGAATTAGAAAGTTCAAAAACTGATTTATTTTGAAGAAAGAATAAAGCTTTGATTCCTACCTGTATGCTTAAGTTAAACTTATGGTTTAGATTTTTTAAAATACTCAATTAGTATCATTTTTTCAATATTCATTATGGCCAGTGAGATGAAAAATCAATTAGTCACACAGCTTTGCTCAGGAGACTTAAGTGGTGATGAGCTGGGAAATCATGAAAAACCATGAAAATGCTGTGGTTTACACAGACAGAACTTTGAAGGCTTTCCATATTTACTTGGGCTGTGAGATATAATCTGAACTTGTATATCCTCTCAAAATGAATTTATTTTTTTATAGTTAAAGCTTGAATAGTTTTCTATTTCTATATCCTATTTCATATAATTACCCACTTAAAAAACCTTACGTGGTTTCAACTGTTTAACAGTTTGCTGCCTTTCTCAGCCCACAACTCCCTGCTTTTTCCAAAGTATGCATTTTGGCATACGGATTTGTTATAGCCCTGTTTTTAAACTTTAGAAAAGAATATGTAAGCATACAAAGTTTAAAGAAAATCAATTATACCCTTCATTTCTTTGTGGAAAAACAGAACTAGTACAGAGGATTGAGAAAGCTTGTACCTAAAATTTCCTCACCAGCACATTTGTCTGAATCAATCATATTTCAGAGCGCATTTCTGACTAGTTACAGTGCAAATGCCAATCGAAGTACATGTCTCCAGTCACTCCATTCCATCCCTCAAACTTCAATGCTTTTGCCTTTAGGCACACAGGACCTTAATTAAATACACTCTGTGAAAGTGATGAAGCCTGCAGAGGCTCAGTGCTTTATTAGCCAGACAGCTGACCACTTTACATTTACAATATAGGTGTGTTATCTTCCCATTATTTTATACGTGCTCCAATTACAAGAAACACACAATTAATCAGAAAAGTGTATAACTGGACTCCAGGCTTTAATTTATATTTTACTGAAAACAGAAAAGCCATTTCTTAGGACAAGAACTGTTTCAAATGTCTGAAATGGCTTCAAATACCTCTAGAATTATTTAAGTTTGGAAATAAATAAATAAATCCTTGACACGTCTCATGGCAGATGTGAACACAAAGTCTAAAGGACTGTGGCTAAATTACCATGTGACCATTCCTAACACCCCAGCATCACTCACACACTCTGCTGAGGTCCCAGTGGAGAGCAGTTATATGGCAGCCTGTCACCAGGAATTTTATGCTGCACTAGAATGCGATATTTGGTGCATGCTCGGGTCACAGACAGAAGTACTTAAGACAATACTATTGCATTTGGGGTAGCCTGAACAGCTCATTTGATGGTCTAGGATGTGTTTGCTCAAAAAATGGCACCCAAATATTGTCTGCCCCACTTCCAAACACACTGGCAAAGGTCCAGGGACACCATCTACAGGAGCAGTCCCGAAGGAAGCACTTCTCACCACCCTTGCACAGCAGAAAGCACTGGTGAGAGGGTGACTGCTGAGGAGGATCTCACTAGTTTTAGGGGAGGAGAAGAGAGACCATGGGCACCATCACCAGCAGCACCAGCAGATCACAGTGCTCTTTCAGTACCTCGTTTCATTTCAGAGCTTTCAAGGTATACTTAGAAAGTATACGCAACCACCTCCCAACAAATAATTACCAGTTAATGAATGAAGTTCATGTTATATATGAAAGTCATAACCAGGACTTCAGAAGACAACTACTGCAAGTAAATTGACTTATAAAAAAATGTAGTAGGTTTTCAGAGGATAATACACTTTCATTTTGCAAAGCAGAAACTGGTAAACCACTGCGTAAGTTTATAGCCCGTATACAGCAATCGGCACAGTACAACCAATAGGAAATGCTGCTTCTCATATAATTCTTCCAGCAAGAAATATGTCTTTTACGTTTAGGAGATATTTGGCATGTTGTGCAAACATCATAAAGTATCTTTGAAGAATTATAAAGGCAGTCATTTGTACGGGATTATTATTCCTATCCCCAATTGCTTTTTTGTCCTTTCATTGGTGAAGCAATTAAAATTGTGAATAAAAACTGAATGAATGCTGGTGAGCATTAATGCAGAACATATGAAGATGGAAACCTGCAGCAATCTGTTCTAGCAACCACAACTGTGTTTTAGAGGCAAGCAAAGGTCTCTTTCTGAAGTGACCTAGCCTGTAATCCTTCTAAAGAATACAGGCTGATCCAAGTAATTAGCTCAGACAAAGAACTAAACAAATTCCCAAACTAGGATTTAGCAACTGCAATACAAATGTGTTTTTAAAACATTGTTTTGAATGGAAACTGGATTCCTGACCTGAATTGAAGAACTCCATCAACAATAAGGTTAGCATCTCGCAACCTGTTGGGAAAAGGTATAACCCAACTAAGAATTTCTCTCTTTTCCTTTTAACACTGAAGCCTTTGACTGTTCATAAGAATCATAGGAGGGATGGTGATACTTAAAATAATAGTAGTAGTAGCAGTAGTACTTGTAGTAGCAGTAATAGTAATAAAAATAATAAAGTAACAACTGATGTGCTGCATTCTTATTACTGAGGGTTTTGCTACTGAGACACAAATCGGAGAGCTTGCTCGCAACTCATCTGAACCCTAGAGGTCTAGAAAGCAATATGAAAATGCCAAGACTATCAGAACTGTCACAATCTCCACTATGTAGCATATACGAAAAACAAAATGTCTTTAGCTCTATGCTGTTTGGGGTATTTCTATTTCTGTTCTGTTTAGAAATATAAAGATGTCATTCACTGTTTTCCCTGGCTGCCTCCACTTTCACAGTGTTGTTTCCAGAGCTTCAAGGCACCCAACAAGTGACTCCTGAGTATTTCAAGAGTACAGCAAATAGGCTCTGATAATTTCCAAGCCTTCAGCTTTTGGCTCTAATAATTTAATTTGCATATTCACACATAACTTGCATATGCAGAAAGCTTCAGAACTTAACAAAGGCATGGATTTGGTGGTGGGGAAAGGGACTGCCTTACCAGCTCTGCTTCATGAAGTTTTCTGTTTATCTGCAGTACAGCAAAAAGGTAAGATTTCCCTGTTTGCATTAGTACGTTCTCAAGCATTAGGTCTGCCCTGGGGACTTACTGTTTTCAGGACCTATGTAGTTGTGGGATTTCACCTTGTTTTTCAACTGCTGACAAGCGTAAGAAAGTATTTGTGTATGAGAGCAGAAACTGAGGCCCTTGCTGAGAGAAAAATGTACCCTGGTCTAACATAAATCACTTTTAAATAGGGTTTTCTGAAAGGATAGCAAATATAATGCAGAAGTTTGGGTGATTTTTTTCAAATTACAAATTACTTATTTCAAATGAATTTAAAGCAATTCCTAATTAACTGAAGTTAGTCCAAACCAAGTTCATTTACACATTAAGTCATGGTTGAGTATCAGACAAAGGAAAGTTATACTGAAGATGCCAGATCTCCCAGAAATAACCATGTCCAATTTGTCAGGTGACTTCAGTGTAAAATAACAGCTTCTGCCCAGAGTATAGAAACGTGAGGCTTTGACTGATAAAAGTCAGAGGGTATGCAGAAATCCTGGCTTCCAGATCAATGCACAACCCTCTCCGCTACAGCGGCTGTGCGAGGGAGGGTCTCTCCCTTCCCATTTTCTCTGAGGTCTGACATGACGTGACAGATCTGTCACCTACAAGACTGTGAGGCATGACATCCGGTAGGTTTACTGTGATGCTGATTTAACAGTGATTGAAAAGCAAAACTCAATTTGTAAAAGCTTTCATGATTCCTCCGTACCCATCAAACATTAGACAAGAATCTGTGCCGAAAGCTGTTCTGTCCTAGGGAGGAGTGAGACGTGGCCTCAGCCTTGCTTCTGAGGACGCAGAGAAAAGTCACTGCCATCGGCTGGCAGTGAGCACCAGCTGCCACCCTCGGGCCAGCTGCCCAGGCACCCCGACTCAGAGCTGCAACAGAAGCTGGACCTCGGTCCATTCATTCAGTTTTAGGCCCAGGCTCCTGCTGTTACTGTCTTGCCATAGCTCTGTGGGATGGCTTAGGGAGGACGGGGCTATTGCTTATTTTCTGATACTGCTGTTCCGAGCTTGCAATGCAGTAAGGCAAAGAGCTCATACTCCAAATGGCAGAAATGACTCTATTTCCTAAGTTGTTCTTTTAAAATAGCCAAGGTGCAGAAAGGAGGTGTGGAATGGCATCATGCCACAGCTCAGACAGCAAAGCTGTTACTGGCCAAGCGTTGACTGTAATGGCAGGCAGAATGAGCTGAAATGGGTCAAACTTATTTTTAACTTTTTTTCTTTCTCTCTCTCTGCATAAATATGCATATATGCATGTATATATACTTATATATATGCCCATATTTGTGTTTATGCATAGAAAATGCAGGCCTGACAAGAGTGAAAAACTCAAATTAATTTACTCTGGCTTTGTCATTGTCTGTGTATTCAGCAAAGCAAAAAAATAATTCTAGGTAAGATGAAAATACTGCCTTTTAAAAAGAAACAGAATTTATCTTCCACAAAAGCAGTTTATGGGAGCACGCTATCTGCCCATCATCTGTCCTCTTTTTACTAGTTCTTCACAAACAACTTTGGAGTGAAAACAGCAAATTTCAGGCATATTTAGAGAAGTCCAAAGGATATATTATTTCTATGTCTTTCATGAGAATCAATATCTGCATAAAGACAGACCCAACAATAAATATATAACTGCGAACTAGTTGCAGCAATTATTGCCAATATTCCAGCCAAATCAGCAGGAAATACAGGAAACTGCCCCAAGCACAAATTTGAAGGAAATGAAGTTATACCAGTCCTCCTACTCCTACTACAAATCATTTTGTCTTAAAGAAAAAAAAGTAAAGGTATTTTGATGAAAATATAGGGATAGCACCCATTAAGATGAAGTGAAAGGCTGAAATTAGGTAGGTCTGACTTTGAATAAAGACTTTATAAATGTCTTAATTTATTGCTTTCCTATATCCAGTCACTGATACCACTGGATATGAGAAAAAATAGGTTTTAAAACTTATTAAAAAAGAAAACCAGAATTTATTCAGTTAACCAAGTTCAGATTAAAGGCCTGTACTTTTGAAGGGACAGTACAAGGATAATTAAAATTTCCAGAGATATTATTAAGCAGAACTAATTTTATTAAGCAGCAGCATGTTTTTTATAACTGAGATGAGAGTTCAGTTACCAGCAAAAAAAGAAAATATTGTGATTTTGACATCAGTGTTAAGTCTTTAAAAAGACAGGACACCTAGCTGATGCTTCACTTCTAAGTTAATGCAGAGTAGTTAAATCTCTTTGCTAAAAAGCATGCTGGTGAATGGTTACGCACAGCAGAAGCAATGATAGCTTCAGAGTATGTAAGGATAATCTATTCCTAAACACGATTCTTTCAGAAAATAATGGTTTATATAGAGCTACTCAGGCATATCAAGAGGAGCAATACTGGCAGCAATCAAACGCCTGAAACCCATTCATTTAGGCAACAATTAAACACTTACTTTTGAACTGCAAGTTATACTGACTACAAACTGCCCTTTTCACATTCTCTAACGTTTGCAGGATTAAAATAAATTAATTGCCAACTGAGATAAGTGCATGATAGGAGGTTTTACATTGCCAAACTCCTGCATATGTTAATGTACCGCATCAGTAACTCCTCTGCAGATCAAACCAGGGACCTCCAACCCACTCTGCTGTCAAGGGAGTGACAGGCTGTACTTAGCTGGCTCACCTAAGTGAGCTTGCAGAATATTTTCCAATATCGAATGGAATATTTTCTACTCATTCAATAAGCACTAACCGGACTAGACTCTTTTTCAGATAATTGTACATCTTCAGGCAGGAATCTGCCCATAGCCAGTAGACACTACCACCAAAGGGATACAGAGAGTCTCCACTGTTCCCCAAAAATATAATGAGTTATTAAGCGTATTTTGACCATAATTATAGCAGAATTGTCTGAAAAATAAAAAAAATATTTCTCACATTTTATCAGAGTAAGTGTAGTTATACAACATCAATAATTTTATTTAAAAAATATATTTCAAAATGGTGATTTTAGGTGCTGCAAATGGACTATTGAATTTCAGATCATGCTAACAGTCCATCCAGGCTTATTCTAAACAGAAAAGTTGTAAAAAGCATGAAATCTTTTACGATATTAGTGATAAAGCAACTGGTCTCTCTTCAGTCTCAACACTGAAAATGTCAAATAGTTGCCAGGTGAACAAGACAACAAACATGCATAATATTTGCACGATTCTCTAGTAAACTCATGCACAGCTACGTGAGCTCCAGTGAACTGCACGAAGATTGCAAACTCTGCCTCTCAAGGTCTGACAGTCCCCTGTTCTAGCCCTAACATTAGGGTTCAGATAGTACCTACAGTACGTAGACAGATACTACAAGACACCAGAGTTTAAACAGACCAGAAAGCTGCCCTTCCAAAATCCAGTCAGAAGTTACAGCTTTCTATGCAACCCATACACAAGGCTTTGGTGTTTTTTCTTTCAGTACTCAATTTCTTCTAAGCATTCAGTTCTTGTGCATCAGTTGTTCTGTCTTTACTAGCTAGTGTCTTGCAACATTTGTTCTGCTGCAAGGCAAGTTTTAGTTGTGCAAGAAGAGGTTTCCAAATTAGTAAGACCCACTCTCTGGTCATGATACCAGACTAATACAATTATTTTAACAGTTTACTAAAATTTAACTCTTGGTTTGAGGCTGTACAACAAAAAGTGTAACTTGAACAAATATTTATGGTTGAATCTCAAAGATTTGAAAATGTGTATGGTAGCAATATTGGAAAATCATTAACTATACAAGCAGAACGACATAGCACAGTAACAAATTTTGATTAAAACTGTACAGTTCTCTTCAGAATAAATAAGGCTCGCACAGTGACAGATTGAGAGTATAGAGCAACTAGCTCACTTCATGATTAGCAAACTGGTACAAGACTTAAAACTCCAGTGGATGCTTAAAGTATGCTGTGCGTTCATGTCACTCACTGATGAGCTAAAGCAATTCTTAACTTTAAGGCTGCTCCCTCTAGGAATAAGTAACATGGCAATCTTCCCACGACAACTGGTGATGTATGTATGTATGAATGTATGCATTACCAGTCACTCCAAGGCAGAGCAGCACCCACAAATGACGCCGTCAACTTTGCAGTGGGAAAGAAATCGAGCATGAGACCAGAAGGGAAGTGCAAAGGTAAAAAAGGGAGTGCCGAGCAAGCTGCTTTGTAACAACAAGAAAAACAAAGAGCTCAGTTTAGTACTCTTATTTATACTTTCACCCTTGCACTGAGAACTCCATAGTAACTCATATTACATGTTCAACCTCAAATACTTATGTCTTTGATTTAGGAGCTAAAGACTCATTTGCATTGATTTCAGCTTTTGTAGCTTTTTTAAAAATAGTTTTTTCACCTGAAGCAAACGGATAAATATATCAGCAATTTATATACTACCAAGGGCATTAGGTAGAAATTGATAGAAAAAACAAATAACCGATTAGTTGTGAAAAAGTCCCACTGATACTGAAACTAGGATTAAATCTGAAACTTTAGAAAAGGGAAACTGTTGTCCAGTGAATTCCTGAATATCGTTGTGTCCACTTTTATATCTGTGCATAATGGACATAAAGTAAAATAAATGAGAGACTAGTTAAGAAGATATAAGATTTACAGCTCCACCTGGTCTTTAAGGTCACACTCTCTTAAAGAGTAATTGTTCATCCTGGCACTTGCTGCCACTGAAACAGTTGACAGCAACTCTAATATCTAGTCAGTAGTGATAGAGATATATGTAGCTAACTCCCAGCAACCTACAACCTAGGTACAAGAATGTCTCACGCATCATTCAATTTGCTCTTACATTTTTAAGCTGGCAAACGCATTCTCAAAGGAAAGTCACCTTCACGTACACACAGCTATTGCCACAGATATACCCACCCATAGCAAATGCCCACTTTTTCAATCAGACTAATTTTTATTAGTGTTTCTTTATTTTTTGATATGTCAGATGGGATTGCTGCAAAGTAATAAAAAATTGTTTTATGGTGCCTTTTCCAATCATCATCATTGTTTTTATTCCAAGCTAGCAATTAACTTCCTGCCTAATTCGTCACACTTAATTTAAAATGGAGCGTGCAGCGATATTTAGAGCTACAGTCATGGCATTTGTGTTTGGCTGAGGTAGTGGTCACTAGCAGTCTCAATTTATCACTTTTAATTTAAACTCCCATGCCAATGGTTTTCGTTCTCAAAGCTATGACTGGCACTTATGGATTTCAAAATCAAAGGGAAAATAAACTACAGTTAAGAATTCAACCACTCAGATCAATGAAAACCTGTTTTATAACTGAGTGTGCTACAGTTAAATCCCAGCTGCCTGACAGAAAGAATTTAATGTTTCCAACAGTTCTTTTCCCACTTAAACACTCAGAATAACTTTTTATTGCAGCAGTAAGCCACTACTTGGTGGACAAAAGTGGACTATCGATGTTATGTCCTCAGGAAATATGGCAAAGCAAGTAAAGGTGAGTGTATCAACCTAAAGAAGCATGCACTAATATCCAAATGGCAGTCCCTGGACGGTTTGATTGATGCTAGTGTATGTTCTCTCTTTTAAAACAATTGATACTATGTCTATTTCACTGTTAGAAGTTCATAGCAAAAGCTTAAGAGAAATTTGTAAACAAGCACATATTTAATTAAATTTACTATCATGAAAATAAATGCCAGTTACATTTCTAAACTTCTTTGAAGGTGAATAATCTCTGTTATTTGGTCCAATATCTCACAATTAGCAGTTAATTTGAATTGGAATTCTTTTATATGCCTTTAAAAAGTTAAATAGATGGGTACATATTTTTATTTGCTAACATATTTACTAAAATAAATATTTTTTTTAACAAATAAGAACTACAGAGGAGCCATCCACATATGTCTATGTATAGCACTGGCATAAACTCGCTCATCCACTGATGTCAGAAAAACAGAGAGCGAAAGAGAGAGGTATTATTCCACACTCCTCTTTATCATGGAATAAGAAACAACCTACCATTCCTATTCTGTGGAAACTAGGAAGTAATTAAAAAATGTTAAAAAAGACTTCATTTGGATATTTTGGGGGAATGTTTTTGCTTGGTTTTAGGTGTGGGGTTTTTTTTCTAACCAGCCTTTCCTCACCCACAGTTTTCTGTCTAGAAAGAAACTGTAGCAATTTTTAAAAATTCTTAATAATCTTTTGGTGGATCAATATTTTTTGTTTTGAAATCATTAGTCTCCTCCAAACACTGAAGCTTTTACCACATTTTAGCTGTGAAATAGCCAAAGTTGATTTGAGGATAATTCTCTCTTTCACTAGACTTCACTGTAGGTCCTTGAATTTACGGGATTACCAACCCCCACACTCTGCTATTTTGAGTTGCTTACCTTCCCAATTTATCATTCTGTAAAGTAGCCAGAAGTGGAATGCTGCATTCTGTAACCAAATTTCTCATACAGGAAGTATGCTTCAAGAAGAAATGAAGAAAAGCAGTACTTATTACAGGATTGATTATAAACTTTTTTCCTGGTAAAAAGAAATTATGAATTTTCAAAATAAATCAACTAAATTACTAGGCTACTAATGAACATTTTTCTCCTTTTTTTTGCGTACAAATGATCGGTATGCTTAACTGCCAGTGAAATTTACAGAAAGCTCCGAATTCTCCCAAGTCTGAAAAATAGGATACCTGCATCCCAAGGGAGCCACACTCACCTTGTGGACAATTATGCCCTTCATGGTTTTACATGCATAGGCTTGTTCCTTATGTTCTGAAATGTGAGTAGTTCTACCTACTCGTCCTCAAGGATCACTGAATTAATGTTTGCCTTGTGTGTAAAATCAACCAAATACTACAGCATATGAATGCAGCAGAAAACCTACAACAGAGTATACGGCACATGAAGGCTAAGCCTTGAGAAATTAGGCTAAACAAGGGATGACGGTACAACGCACAGACTGACAGATAGGGATGAGGGATGATGTGGAATAACACTGGCATGTTATCATGGAGACTTGACCAGAACCATGTAGGCCATTAGACTACATAGCAAAACATAAAACATGATTCTCAATTAAGGTTCCTTGAAAAACTTTCCACTGATTTAATTTGGAACCTCAATTTTTTAAATGAATATTTCAGTGGAAACTTGGGTGTATGATTTTCATATCTGATGTTTTATAGCTACATAAAAATAATTTCTCAAATAAATGAATATATTATTTTGCATAAAAATGGCCATGAAAGTCACTAAAAGTAAAGCAATCTCTTTTATTAAAATCTGGAGTATTTGTACTACTGCTAACAAATTCGTGCTACTCTTGCTTCCTGTTGCAAATATTGCAATTCTTACAAGGACTATCTCATATTGCTTTAACGCAGAGTAATGGAATCTTTTCATGCTTTAAAGTCCAAACAGTATACTTTAATCACATTTACCTTTACTACATCTTTTAATCTTTAATTATTGTAAAGGTATCCAAAAAACCTCAAGAGATAAGCAGGAGTTTCTCAGCAGAAAAAGAACAAAAAAGCAAAAACCCCAAATCTATAAGCTGATTTTTTAATGCTTTAGGAAACAGAAAAAAATGGTCAAAACACTGGCCACCTTGTAATAAAGTTAAGACTATAAAGCTCGCAGTTTCGAGTACTTTTATAGCACACAGCATTTAAATCATTAACTTCCACAGTTACTCCACGCTTCCATCAGTGTACGAGATAATATGTGACCCCACATCCTTCTGAAATAAATGTTACACTTCCAGCGAATTTTATTGATTAAGAAAGGACTAACGGCCTGGTTTGTAAAACAAGCCAGTTTCCATTAAGCATCTCAGTGACGGAGTAGTCTTTTCAAAGGCGCTCAGTGAACTGCAGCTCTCAGCTCTTCCCTTTCACTGAGATGCTTAATGAGACCCGAGTTCCCTGGAAAACCTGTCAGTCCTGCAGAAAACAGCTTTTAAATGTTCGTCATATCACTACTTAATCCAAAAGAGTCCACTGAGGAAATAGATTGTATGTATATCAGGTACTTAAATTGTTTACCTGTCACTGCAAAAACTTAAAACAGAAAGGTGGGAAGACGGTTTAAATATAAACTAATAGAGAGAGTAAGGAATGGAGTGCCTCTCATCCATGAACTTTTTTGAAAGTGTCGGATAGTTTCAATGAAAGTGTAATTTTAGTGTTAGATAAACATGTAGCTCATATCAATCTGGTAAATATGAAAATATTACAAAAGTATTAAACTATTTCAACCAGGTAAATTGATATTTTCTTATAGCAAACAGAAAGACATTAACATTTATTTAGTATTAGACTATTTAGTATTTAGTATTAGACTAGTGAATCAGTGGCAAATCATTGTTTTCACACTATTTATACATATATTGAAAGACAGCTTTTTATAATATATAGATGCATACAGAAATAAAACTATATATTGTACATATTATGCATTTTTTAACCTTTAAATTATATTTAATTATAGAAGAAATTACAGATTGAGATTTTAATTAATTGTAACCCTCCATCAACTGAAAGACTGAATAATAGTGACTTGCTCATCAAAACTGACATATATTCCACCCACTCAAATTATTTTTGAAGATGTTAGTCTTATTCTCTCTAAAATTGCATGAGAAAGCCATATTTCTAATGTCTGACAATATAACCATCATCTCAAAATGGAAAAATTAAGAATATTTTATTCACACTGCTGCTTAAAAGAGCTTAGATTTATTATGTTTATAAGAATATAAAGCTATCTAGAAAGTTTAACCGGAATGCTACTGTATATATGCATGTGGAAAAGAAAGATCTGAACTGATTTTTCATGCAGTAGCCTGCCTTTTGGAGTTGCTCACCACCCAGTCTTGCAGGTAATATCTTCGGTGCTTGCCTAGAAACGTCAGGCCATCTTTACGAACCAGTCATGTCACAGATTAATGGTTATAACAGAAAAGCAAAAATTTTCAAGGGGAAGAAAATGAAGTAAATGGGATGTTAGGTTACTTGGAAAACAGATAAAGATACCCTGCAACATGCCCCTGAACCTGCGCAGAACTGCACTGATACATACCTTGGACTGTGATGTAAAAACCTTACAATATCATGGTAATGCCTTAGGAGTGCGTTCGGTGCAGGTGGCTCTAAGGGATACGAAAGCTGTGTGGGACAAGGGTGGACGTTTTGGGACACAACTTACTTCCTTTTACATCAGCTTCTACAGGTTGCAACATGAGAAACTATTCACAGTGAAATTTAGCTTTGTTGAATCTTTGTTCATCTGAGATTAATCACTTTTTCTGTATTGCAGTATGTTGCCTGTAACAAAAGTTACCATTGAAACTGGTACCACTGAACCTGATTGTATCAAAGAAAAGGTCAGGGAGATAAATGCAGATAGAACTATGCTCTACTCCTAAAGATAGTCTCCCAGCACCAAAATAATATATACCAGGGAACTAAGTTAATACAGCTCCGCAGTCACACATGTTCTCTGAAAAGGTACAGACTTTAATCTTCCATGCTGTTAACTTGCTTCTTTGACCACGCAAAATTCACTTCCAAATACAAGCAAGCGTTTAAAAACATAAATAGTATTTAACACCACATTAGAAAAATGCAATTTTCTCTATTTCCTCTCTCCAAAGATTTTATATTCTAGTCAGAGTTGCATTATTTATAAACTAAAATCAATACTTTCTGTAAATTGGCACAGAGGGATGATAAATATCAGTTAAAATATTTTCCTTTTATTAGACTAAATCGTATCTATGAATATATCGCAATGAGACATCAAAAATTCACCTCATGTCTAATTAGTAAATGACAGAAAAATGTACAAGTTGAGGGAAGAAGGTAGACTCATATCTTCTCTACTGTTGATAGACCATAGCCCATCATCCTTGAACTGAATTTCCTGAATCCCATTACTCCATTACTCTACCCTGTAAAAAAATTTTTGTTAGTCTTCATTGATCTTCAATTACAGGACAAAAGAATTGTTTTATAATTTTAGGAGAACAATCTAATTTTGAAAAATGGAGCTTAGAGTTTAATATTATGTATATATAAACCAGTCATTGGAATCAGACAATTTGTTTTCCAGACACATTTGAGTTTATATAGTAAAATGATTATTTATTTCTTAACTGTAAAATACAGTATTGGAAACTGGCTGAACAACTTGTCAGTAACTTACTGGATCATACATCAGCTGTTTGCAATGCATAACAAGTTAGAATTTATGAGTCACTTAGATAATGCACATTAATCTCTAAACATTTCAGTACAATTATGGATCAAGAACGCGATTTAGAAGCTGCTGCATGTATTATTTAAAATGACATGGAAAAGACAAGTTTAAAAATATTACTTTATATTCGGACAGAATAAGCACAAAGAAAATTCTTGCAAATGTAGATTAATTCAATGAAGAATGAGATTTAATTAACACTGGAGCAATTTATGGCGTTTGCCATTAACTTCAGCAGAAAAGTTGTGACTAGTTGTCCAAGTACTGTGAACGAAGGCAAAAGAACTAAGCAAGAGTAGAGGAGACAACAGGAATGTTCAGGAAATGTTAGCTGAGCCAGGCCAGGCCTCCCTTGCTTTTTATCCAGTGGAACATCTGTAACTGACTTCCAGTGAAACAGCTTTGGGATATTAAATCTAATTTTGCAATTAGAGAGCTATTGTGAATACTTGCTTTAAAATTTCAGTTTTCACATACTGAGTAGTTTAGTGTACAAGATGACATTGTTATTCTGAGAAAGAAATATGGTGAAAAAATTGGTCTAATTTGCTGAATACATGTTTTTTAAAAATTATTAAATATTTGTTTTTTAAAGTTGATTTTTTATATTATAAAATCTTTTATTCACATGCCTCTTCCTTTTGCTCATGTTTTCCTTGGGAATTTCCTTGGGGTTCTGTGTAACTCCTTCCTTCTCCTTTTGGGTATCATGACTCTACACGTAGACAGCAAAATCAAGCACTTTTACCTGATGCACTGTTTGCTAACTCCCATGTGACTTTAGTAAGTGAAAACAACCAAGACAAAATACTTTGAGTAGTTAGTCCTTCACAGAATTTGTTGCACTCACTCCAGAGGGTCAACGAAGTATGAAACTGATTTAAAATGTTTTTATTGAAAAAGTCCACTTTAGAACCTGTAGCCATGTCTTGAATATCCGATAATATTCCTGTTTAAGTGAAGGTTTTAAGGGAAGTCTTAAGAGAGGATAAATAAAGAAAAATATGCATACTTAGTATGCAAAAATCACTTCACAATGGAAACCAAATATTGCATGCTAGATGGAAATAACATTTAGCAGATTAAGAGTGTCTTTTTTTTCTTTCTTTTGCTCCTGGACAACCAATAGACCGGACAATCTTGACATTGGTTGTCAGCCCCTGCTTCGTCTCTGTCAGACTAGGATTCAGACTAGAATATGTATGAAGGCTCACTTATGACAGCGGCTGTTAAAGGCAACACGCATTTCTAAACTAAATATTAAGTGCGCCTATCCTGGCTAGCATAATCTTTTCAGAGGAGCAATCTTTATTTTTTGTTCATTAGAGTTCCAGTATAAATTTTACCACAGTGGGAAAACATTCAAACATGCAACAGAGATATGAAGATAGAAGTAAACAGATGTCTCTCATTGTTAGTCCAAGCAGAAAAAGGTACGAGCATGTTATTAGAAATATTACCTTTAAGCTAACAGAACTGTAAAATAAATAGACTTCTGAAGCTTAGGAAACTATGTAATTTTGAGTGTGTTCTCAACCTTATTCCAATGTGCACAACTTAATGCCATTATTGTATATAAATGAAAACTATTTCCAAACTGTGAGCCTAAGGCAAACGCATATGGAAGAGTCACAGAAGTGGAAGGAGAAAGGTTGTTGAGTGTAATGAAGAAACTACATTTTAAGAAGCAAATGAATCGGAGCAACCTGCTACCGACATAATTGCTTTAAAGACCCCATAGCAAACATCAGCAGAATTGGTTTGTAATTTACCATGTCCTTCATTTTGAACACGCTCCCTAAAGGTTTGCATGAAAGTCAGGACATCTACAAATACAATTTGTTTCAGATTGACTAGCCGTGATGAATGTCTTCCGTTACTACCCTTGACCAAAATCACTCCTCTTGCCAAGAATGCAACAGAAGTCTTCATTTCATTTGTCATACTCTGGGAACACCAGAGACGTGGTTGCTGTTTTTAAAAAAATAAAATTAAATAGCTTTCAGAAATGTTTAGGTAAACTTTGAAAACAGAAGGTTCCTAATGTAACTCTGAAGAATTTCCTAAATAGGTCAATTAACATTTGTGACAGAGGTTTCTAATTACGTAAATCACCAGTTTTTATCTGAAATATCTTGCACCCTACCCTGACTAGAATACTCAATAATGACTCTTCTAACTAAATATCATTCATTGTGAGAGGTTCCAGTAATTGAAATGTGCCAGATTATCCTAACACAGTTCTTAGCTGAGTTGTGTGCAGATAGCACCAATAAGCTTATTCGACATTCTTGTTTAAAATCACCAAAGTTAATGAATAAACATCTCATTCTTAGGGGGCTTAATTATGTGCTGAATGCCCTTTGCAGCTACTGTCTGCAATAGGAACAAACAAAATAAAGGCATATTTCTTATTCCAGTGCTGTATGCCTACCAATTTATGTGTAATGATTATTTTACATTTTTCTCCACAAATGCCCCTTTTACAAATGGAAAGAAACTATTATTGTTAAATATACAATTGTTGCAGCATGTGGACATGGTGTTTTAGTGACTGCAACTTAAATCAGAAACTTGCTGAAAAACGCATGTCACAAACAAATTGACAATGGTTATAAATAATAGCATGCTATGCAATGAAAGAAACTTATAAAAGCTTGGTAAGCCTATTATGGGAAAAATACAGCATTGATTAACCTCTTTCCCCTCCTCCTTTAAACTAGAATTTCATTTTGTTCTCCTTATATTGCGTAACTTAGAGAAACATATCTTAAAGCTATGCATAATCTGACTAGCTTAATGGATAACACTGGTGAATGAGAAATGAAAGTAAATGGAATCAGGTTGACTTTTGCAGCATTAAAGAAATGGCTGAACATCAATATCTGCCAGCAGAAAAAGACCATATTTGTTAAAGAAAATTTGTAAGTATTTAAAAAATCTTCAGGATATAAATCAAGATTGCTTTAAAAGCCATTTTCCCGCTGTGATTACCGTGTAGTAATCAGGCATATGTGTAAAGAAACATCATTAAAAAGTAGTCTAAATTTTCAGAGGTGACCAGCAGATGAAAATCTTTGAGTAATTATGAGGTTCAACAAGGCCATGTGCCAAGTCCTGCCCTTGGGTCACCACAACCTCATGCAGCGTTACAAGCTTGGGGAAGAGTGGCTGGAGAGCTGCCTGGCAGAAAAGGACCTGGGGGTGTTCGTTAACTGCTGGCTGAATATGAGCCATCAGTGTGTCCAGCTGGCCAAGAAGGCCAACAGGATCCTGACTTGTATCAGGAACAGTGAGGTGAGCAGGACCAGGGAAGCGATTGTCCCCTTGCACTGGCGAGACCTCACCCCAAGTACTGCGTTCAGTTTTGGGCCCCTCAGTACAAGGAAGACATTGAGGTGCTGGAGCGGGTCCAGAGAAGGGCAACAAAGCTCGTGAGGGGTCTGGAGCACAAGTCTTACGAGGAGCGGCTGAGGGAACTGGGGTTGTTTAGCCTGGAGAAAAGGAGGCTGAGGGGAGACCTTATCTCTCTCTCCAACTACCTGAAAGGAGGTTGTAGCGAGGTGGGGGTCGGTCTCTTCTCCCAGGTACCAAGCAATAGGACAAGAGGAAACGGCCTCAAGTTGTGCCAGGGGAGGTTTAGGATGGATATTAGGAGAAATTTCTTCACTGAAAAGCTTATCAAACATTGGAACAGGCTGCCCAGGGAAGTGGTTCAATCACCATCCCTGGAGGTATTTAAAAACGTGTATATGTGGTGCTTAGGGAGATGGTTTAGTGGTGGTTTTGGCAGTGTTAGGTTGGACTTGACGATCTAAAGGTCCCTTCCAACCTAGACAATTCTATGATTCTAACTATGCTGCACAAAGACCTTGCCTCAAAACTTTGAATTTTGGCAGACCTGAAGAGTGTTCAACAGAATGTTAGTTGAACAAGTCTGAGAATTGAGATTTAGCATTTTTGCCTTGTGGTTTTCTTTCCAACTGTAAATGCTTAATTTATATACACACTGACATAAATATGTATATATATTCATATAGTTTAACAGACTGGCCTGAATAATCATTGCATAATGCTGAAAAGCTTTTTAAAATGTATTGTTTAAATGTATTGTTCAGAAGTGACTTAAAATAGGGAGTACACATTTCAAACTCTTTTTTTTTTTGTTAGTAAACCCTCTTACTATCTTCACATTACATTCAGTATGGACATTTACAGACTGCCCCTAGCCAGTAACAAATGAGTTAATACTTCTCTTCAAATATTTCACATAAATAGCACCAGCAGCACTGTTCTGCACTGCTCCCATGACGGTACAGGCTTTGGTAGGACTATCAATACAGCTGTAGGTGTCAGGTAAACAAATCCCATAAATTTCTCCTTTAGTGTCATCTATGAAAATTTCATGATCTTTCTTTCATGTGGCTTGAGCTCTGGCAATATCTGATGGAGGTTGTTTTGTGACTGTTTCATAACAGGCTTTTATGCGACCTGCTATTCCGTTTCGACAATCAGTGATTAGAAATAGCTGTTCCTTTAGATTTATAAACCATTAACATAAACAGTTTGCAAGACGGTTCAAAGGGCTTCATCATGTCATTAGGAAAAGAGAAGCTTTCTTGCTTTTAAAGTTACAAAGGGCAACCACATCTGTAGAGATGCGAGACTCGGGGGGGGAAAAAAAGCAAAGCTAACTTTTGATTAGGGTGAAAGTCAGATGCTACTATGGGAAGCAATTTAGGATGAGTGAACAGGGAACTCCCCTGCCACCCCAATGAGCATCCTGAAACTATCAGCCAGAAGGATTAATCCTGAAAAACTGTCCTGGTAGTGCCAGGATGATGTTTTTCTGACAGTTGGATGAGGCTCTTAACGACTTACACCATCCACATTGTGATTATAATGCTATATGACATATAATTCATGATGATATGGTCATGTTCATTTGTTGAAGAGACACCAAAATGCTTCCATGTTTTCCTCAGTTCCCACAGCTCTAAGAGAGTGGGGTAAGAGGTTGCTGTTGCTACAGACCATGCACACTGAGCTACAAATATGTCAGAGGAGCCACCTGTACTAGGAACAATGGATTTGCTGGAACTTATTTGGAAAAAGGAATTAGATGAAAGGCAATCCCTTTCAGACACTGGTAAGACTTTACCATCCAATTAGGAAACATCTTATCACCTTGGATGTATCTGCCGATGGCTCACATAAAACAAAATGTATTAGACAAAGAATCCTGTCAGATTTGCAGTTTCCGAGTCTGCCTGAAAACCTCAGCTAGTCAGAGGCTGCCAACACTAGACAGACACAGCAAAACCAGACAAGTTTTTACTAGTGATAGGGTGTGTGCCCAGACAGAGCGAAGTGTCTCATGCCTCAAACTTTGTCCGCTGGCAGCAGGTCTTTGATGTCACAGGGACCAGAGTCACTCAGAAACCGCAGAACTGAGGAGGGAGTGAATGAGATTTCCAGAATGCAATGGCAGAAGGAGTATTTCTCCAGTGTAAACTTTCTACCAAAGCAGGAAAGACATATGGAAGGAGCCCACAAATGGAACAATACCCATGAAGTGTCCCAAGGCCGGACTATGATTTTAGGGGAGGTCACTGCTGTGGGACTTGCAGGCGAAAGGTGAACTGGAGGCTGCTAGTATGGAGTCCTACAGGAGGGACGTGATGTGGAGAAGATGCAGACTGGACAATGAGGAAACTATTCAGTCAGAGGAACACTATAGCTACGGAGTGCCGCTCTTTAGTGATGCAGTTGAAATGGTGGACTGAAATGGCGCAGGCCACGATCTGCCTGAACAATCATGTACTCGGGATATGTCTCACAACTCTACTCTCACTCTGCATAGTGTAATGTTAAAATCCTCCTCTGTTCTTGAGGAACAGAACATATGAATGCCCACTGAGAGAATGTGCATGCGGACTACTATTTGGAAATAGGAACTATTGTTTTAAGTTCTGTTTTGCTTAATTATTCATTATTTACTACTTTAATTATGCATGAAAAACTTCAAGTACTTCCGCATTTTCTTTAGGCTACGCAGACTCTAAGGCATGCTAAGAAAGTTATAGAGTGAGGTGTCTCTTCCTTCCATTAGTCATAAAAGAAACATAAATTAAAATTCAATATATGATTCTCTGCTTCTTAACACAATGATTTAAAGTTGATTGAGTACAATTACTTCATACTCAGCATATTTTCTGCTGTATAAAACTTTCTTGCTCCCATAAAGAAAAGGCATCCAGGCACTTTTCTAAACAACAGTATTGTTACACATTTTTTGAAAACGCATTTTACCTTTCAGTTTACAAATTACGTTAGCAGTGATTTGGGAAAGCACTTTATATTTGCTAATGTTCTTCCTTGAACAGTGCTTTTCTGAGCAGAATCTTGTTCTGTTTATCTGTCCATTTATCTGAATTTAAAGTAGGGATGATTTTGATATCTCAAAACATTTTGAAACAAAGCTGCACAAGAGTAGCATATACCTCACTTCCCTCATCTCTCCATCTGCAACATCTATGCGTCCTAACACACCCCTACCCCATCCTTGTTTGCCACACTTGCTGGACAAGACACAGCACGTGCTGTGATCATACAGGAACTAAATATATTCTTTCTTTACTGACTAGCCAACAGACAGGTTAAGTGGTCAGTCAGCTGGTGTCTCTAGTCCAGTAAGCAAGGTCCACTTGCAGACCTAACCAACAGCTTGGTGAACCTAAGTGGTCATTTTCACCCTTGAGAGTACATAAGATCTATGAAATCTTTTTCTCTGTTGCCAAACTCATGTTAGGTAATGGGTTCACAGTTCTTTATGGTGCCTGATGGACGATGTGACCCCAGAAACTTTGTTTCCTTATGAAGTCTGGGGGTGAAAACCAAACCCATGGATATCGAATTTATGAATACTTGTACAAAATTAATAACTAAAAAAGTCATGAATGCTACCAAGTTCATTTTATATTACTTACACTACTGTTAGTAATTTTTTTTCCCAGTATTTGATCAGGTCTGGTAATGATTTAGTCATCAAATCTCAGGGATGGAGTTCACAAAGCCTTTTCAAAGCGTTACTTTCCTTGGTCTGCTTCTTGTCGTTGTTAGAGCTGAGCAGTGTACTTAATCTTGTTGACATTGGTGATTGCATGAGGAGGCAGTTAGGATTTCAATATTAGTTGTGGTAGAGCTCTGTGCATAAAGATGAGCCTTAATCACTTTTCAATTAGTTCACTTCTCCTGTCAGCAAATATCCTCCCTCTGATGCTCTCAGACTACTCTGCTCACTAACTGTGGTAGAATACAATTCTTCAGTTTCTATGGATGTCCATGGTACTCTTCACTGCATTACAATATTCAGGAAATTCCAACAGAAATACCTTCTCCAAAAAGAGAGAAAAAAACCTGAAGAACAAGCTAATAATTTTGCATGTTTGAAGAAGAATCTGTTAATTTCCCATAAACCTTCAAAAAGAAAGGGCCACTAGAGGGAAGTAAATCCAATATACTCAAAGAAAATAATATGGTAGCTCCTCAGCTACTGTAAATTATTGCAGCTAACAGAATGGTCTGGATTTACAACAGCTGAAGATACTGTTCTATATTCTTAACAGAAGCAGCAATTTATGTATTTATAAAGGGGTCTAGTGCTTCATGCAACTTCATACTCATCAACAAACAACATATACCATTAAGCCACTAAAACTGCATGTATGAAAAGATTACATATAAAAAGGTAGTATGAATATGGGATAAATACGTTGCATAGATATAATTTATTATAGATCTAGATCTTTCCTATTAGACACATATCAAATGTGAAAAATTATTTTAAATCAGTATGTTTGGACTTCTGGTAATGCAGTCCTTGTACACATTAAGATATTTTTCATTTGTTGTCACATCATGCATATAATCTTGAATCTTTGTTTTATATGAACATGCGCACAAACCTGCAACACCATGCAAGAAGTACTGTCCATTTTAGTATGATTAAAATTATATGGGAAGATTGTAACAGTGAGTTTACTGTTTGGTGGTATAGATAGAAAAAGAAATGCAATATAAAGTTGATTATTTAGTATTTCTAGTAAACATGGCAAAAGCAAAACTATAAATTGTTTACTAATAGCTGGCTAACAATAAAAATAAAAAAGGTAACTAATCCTTTTATCTGAGAGCTTCAATGTGACATATAAACATTAATATAATCTCTGCAATGCTCTGAAGCTTTAGTTCTACAGCTTTCTATTATGAGGTTAGATACCCTAGCTTTCTCCGTATCACTTCTTATTTACAACTAAAAGTAACTCACAAAAAATGTTTATTGTCCTGTCAATACAGGAAAACTCCATTAATTTTCTTTGATATTTCATATCACGTTATCATTCTCTTTTACTTCTAAATATATAGTTACCATGCTTATGATTTTATACAACTACACAGTTTGTAAGCCTATAAAAATGGTTTTATCTTTATAACTACATTTTATAGATGCCTCCATTTCATTTATTACAATGCTTTCTCTTGCAAAGCTGTCTTTTTATATCCAAATAAACTGACAGATAGTCTGGAAATCTGGTCTTAAATTCTCTGAAGCCCTTCCAACAGCATTTTTAGTAATGGAAGAAATATTATAGGGTATGCAAGAAGCCTGCTCTCTAGAGTTTACTGTCCATGTGTCACAAATTACCACAACACTGGTCTCTTCCCTGTTTTGAGTAAACTGCAGTGAAAGTTTTTTATATTCTTAAGCCAGAAACAGACAACAGCAAAAGACATAATATTTTTTAAAAGCCCACCACTTAAATACACATTACAACCTGTGTTCAAACAGCTGTTAGACAGTTTAAAAACAAACCATATCTCTGGTGACCTCCACCTGTGCATGCTTGGTGACTTGCATTTAGTACCACATAACAAAACACCTAAAAATAAGTGTATGTAGGGATAGTTTCTGGCACCATGCTTCCTTCCTTTAATGAGAAAGGAGAAGAGAGATACAGGTTTGCAAAATGATACATAGCCTAAGAGCTTGAGGCAATTCTCAGTGCAAGGCATATATCATTAGGCATCTTATATAATTAGCTCTTCTGTTAGCATCATCCCATGAACTGTTCTTGTGCTTTTTCTAATCCATTTTCATGAATATTATTAGTATTACCATCATTGTCATTATCATCATCATCATCACAGCAAGCTGTTAATTTTTCTGTGCCCAAAGGCAAACAAGTCATTACTTACTCATCAACAAAAGTACTTGTCCCAGATACACAGGTAAGCAGATTATTGCTAGACTGATCAGTGAAAGAACTCAGGGCCTTCCTACAACTGGAACATAACAGGATCCTCCTGAACATTAGCACATTTACTAAATACTTTCATATTATCAAAGGTCTTCTACACAAAACCATCGTTTTGCCAGTTCAGTTCCTGTTAAACACTTCAGCTACAGTTGCAATGTCACTGCACAGTAGGTGAAAACAATTTCTGGAACAAATGTCAGCAAGGGACAATTTTGAAATAACCTTCTCATGTACAGTAACACAAGCCAGAAGATAACACTGCTATATAGGTTGCTTTGTTGGTAACCTATGATGCTGTTTCCTGGCATAGTCAGTATTTCTAAAGATGGAAGAGGAAAAAGTTACAGAAATAAATAAAAATATAGAGCTCTCTTAGTCTCCCATGTTTCTTATAAAGGTTGGCCTTGGACATGAATTTGAACTGAAATCAGGGAAGAAAAAGTTCAAAAACAATAATGCAAAGTGGATAATTAAAGGAACAAAAAAATCTATTAGGATACTTCACCTAAGGAAATGGCTCGTACAGATGTTGAAGTATCTTACAGGGAAGCATGCTGCATTAGTACTATGAAACATAGATAGCAAAGGAAGTAAGTTCGCTTTCACTTTACCTTTGAATTGTGAAATTGCAGTAGATAGCCTGTGGTGTTTTACTCTTTCAAAATGAAAATAATTTTCCAAGGAAAGTCTTGGAAAAGCACCAGACATAGACTCCAGTTCTGATGAACCACTGATACAGTTAGTCTTAGGTAGCTAAAGCTTGCACTTAATTTTAAGCAGGAAGATATGTTTTTGTGCCCTCTGTAATGGGGTCAAGGGCCAACTGCCAAAAGCATTTAATGCCCTCATCAGCAGAAGCTGGAAGTCCTCACCAAAAGCACTTAAAAATGTATAACAATCTGCAAGACATCCTAACTTGCTGACCCAGACTTCCAAAAAACAAAATGATCCCCCTAACAAGTGCATAGATGACAGGGGCGCAGTAACAGACGTGCAGTGCTGGGACTTACCATCTTGGTCTGTGGTAACCGTGATAGCTGTGAATTGCTTGGGAGAGAAACTCAGCTCCGAGACCCCATTCGTGGCTTCTATTTCGAAGGTGTAGTTCACGTGCGACACGAAGTCCAGCACTGTCACAGAGGAGTTGATGAGACCTGTGTGCCTGGGGATGAAGCGGATACCTCCCCCACAAATCTCACACTGGCTGGTGTCCGACCCACATTTCTTACAGATGACACTGTATGTAAGATCTTTTCTTCCTCCGGTATCACTCGGGGGGCTCCACTCCAGCATGAGAGCTGTTTCATTAATGTTAAAAATCACATTTCTTGGAGCAGAAGGTGGCCCTGCAGAGAAGGAGGGGGAACCCTGTTAAGCAACAGTTGTAAATTTTGAAGAAAAAAAAAATAATACTAGTCTTAAGGCAATTATTTGCAAATAGATGCTATAAGAGTTACATTTCAATAACAAATTCAATGGAAAAATTATCTAAATACTTACAATCCTTGAAAATTAAGCAGGAATAATAAATAGGTGAGATCATAAAAAGCAGAATAATCTAAATGAATTAGAATTAATTCAGAAATTATTTAAGGCAACATAAAAACGACTTGGGCATGTCAAAGCTAGACTTGATAACACAAATTTGCACTAAATATCTCTTGATCTTGTGGGATACTGGGGTAGAGCTTTAACCACAGAATGTATTTCCTTATTTTATGTCTAGTAATGTGGGCTTTTCTGACACTTACAATCTTTGATGTTTTCTAAGACTTAAATTGAATAATAAATAAATAACAGCTTTGGAATAACTACGAGAGGTAAAATTGTGTCTATTAGTTCTGCAGTGCCAGATATTTTTTCTATCCTTCACTGCTTATCCCCAGGGATTTCTTTGCTGCTGTTCATTAACAGAGTTAGGTGGCGACAGGCCAAGACTATTAGGCACGAGAGACAGTGTACAAGTTTTTTCTTTCCCACCTGGCACCTCATCAGCATCAGTGCAACAGTGAAGACATCAACCTTGCAAGCTAAAGATCTAAAAGAATGGCTGCAAAGCAGGAGAAAAAAAAGTCTTGAAGACTGCGGGGAGGGATGCAAAGATAGTAGCAGCAGGCAGAATATAGGAAAGGTTTCAGATAGCAAGCAGGTGGCAAAGCTCTCTGTGTACTGTCAGATGAAACACGAGTGACCCATTTCCCATGGATCCCCCAACAGTCAAGATATGCCCAACAAATTTTAAGCTGTTATGCTGGCTTACTGTGTAGGATCACATGTAAATCATATGAAGCTTCCTATATCAGCTTACACTGTCTGATGAAAGAAGTTTACCACCTAATGATTTTTCAGATAGGAATTAGTGAAGGGGTGACGGGAAGGCAGAAATTATTAAAGGAAGTCTGAATAATCTTATCTCCATTTCTTATTATATTCTTCTTCTTCCACTCAAAATATTTCAACCAAACACTTACGGACACATGGTTTTCAAAAGCAATTTATATAGAGACCCAAAATATGCCCATAAAAATTATGTAAGAAACACAGATTTGGCAAAATACAAGGCCCTATACTCCAGGTTTTGATATATGTAAAATGAATGTGGCAAACTCAGCCAGCGATTTCTAGGTTTTTTTCATCTGAATGAGTTGAATAAGCTTTATATTCCCAGCTCTCAACAAAAAGTCACAGTGCACATAGATTGCTTAGCCCATCGTTAGCAGAACTTTGAAAACTTTCAGCTTGCTTTGCAGCTTTTCATGATTTATACAACCTGCCAGCAAGACCTAAGTATAAAGTTCTGATTGAGATACTATTCAAACTTCAAGTCAGCTTTTAATTACTTCAGGGCCTCTCAAGCAGACTGAAAGACTATATGAAACATGTGCAAATGGCATCTGCTAATTGTTACACAGAGTGTATTTCACCCAACAAATTGAGTGGCACAGTAAATCTGACAGAGTCAGATAATTAAAATATCATAAACTCCTTTATAAAAACTGTAAGACAATGAGAGAAGAACTAAACAAACAAACAAAAATATTTATCAACACTCGTAAATTTCAACAAATTCCAACAACTGGTAGGGTGAGGGCAAGACCTTGTGGCCAAAGTATGGTCAGATCTTTGCATTAGGAAGGAAAACAAAATATCAAAGCTCCTCCTAACATTTCATATATGAATCAGGATCTCAAATCTCAGCCCCCCCCCAAATAATTAAACATATACTACTTTTTTCTAATAATTCGATTCCATTACTTCTTGTTTTCCTTAAGATCTGCAATTACTACACCACTGATATGCCGATTGGATTTTCAAACTTTTATCTATTTATTTGATTGAACAAAATATAGTGATTAAGAAAATCAAGCGCATGAGCGGTTCTGAAATATGCACCTACAACTGAAATAAATCCATTTTTTCAAGTTCTTAATACTTGAAGATAACCCTGAATACTAAAATGGACTATAACATAAAACATGACTATATCTTATATTTTACTAATAAACTATATTGTAGTAAAGGTCTATACAGTTGTACCTACACATAGTAGCAAGAATGAATACTAACATTAATGCAGGAAAGAGGTAATAACAGTTGCAGAAAAAAAGTCACTATCCACCAACATTTATAATTTTTAAGTAATGTTATTTGTTTACTTACGTGGCATAAAAGTGGGTATAAAAGCTGGAATGCTGGCAAAGAGAAAAAAGTTTGTATAGAGGAGGGATAAGTTTGTATGGAGTATGTGGGAGGGATAATGCAAACTAATAGATGTTAAAGTTTTCTGTGAATTTTAGTTGAACATTTGAGTTGCCTTTTTCTTTCTGGCATGTATTTGAAACTTTAAATAACTGAGATTATGTTTTCATTAAAATGTTTTTTGCCCTAAAGTAAATGATGACTTAGCTGCTGGATTGATAATTAAAATATCTGGAGGTGTTACATCGCTTTGCATTTTTTTAGTGGACAAGAAAGTTCAAAATATTTTGAATGTGTGAGTATTTATTTGTATATCTATCTGTGCAGAGTTCATAGTTAGCAGCCCAAAAGCCCCTGACAGTAAAGAACAGTTATTTTTCAGTGTATCAAGGAATCATTTAGCTGAACAGTATGTGGCTCATTTGTACTGGAGATCAATATTTCTGGAACCAGTCAGATGAAAATTATTTTTGTGATTTGCAATTTTTACAGTGACAGAGAATATTTTGAGTATTTCCTTCCCGGTCTTTGTCTGTGACCTTGTGATAAATCTAACACTGAAGCATTTGAAATACTGTAAGTATTTATAAATGCAGCTTGTTAACAAAAGCTAATTATATTGATACATCATTTTCCAATGTTGTGGAAAACAGAGACAAAGTACAGCCTTGAAGATGCTGATGTGGTCCAAAAGCCCCTTAGAGTGTCTCAGATTTACAAATCTCTAAACTTTGCATTAAAATTACTGTGAGGTTGATGGTTCTAGCTACTCTGGAAAACAGTCCTGAGACCGGCGGAAGATAAAAATAGCACATATTACTTTGGCTTCAGTTCTTATTATTTACGTGCAGAAATCAGGAATAATTAATGTGTCCTCTAAAAACATGCTGTGAGAATTAAATAACGACTGGTCTTAACAAATTCCCACTGTTAAAACCAATGAGGAGTTTTAGGAATATGGAGGATGAGCCTTAATCGCACTTACATATATGCATAACTTTAAGCGGATGAATAATCTCCTTGAAATAATTGGCAATACTCATGCTCTTAAAACTAAGCATGTGTGTAATTGTTCAAAGGATTTGAGCCAATGTTTTAAAACTGGCTTAAATTTAACCTTACATAAACTATAGATATTATGACAATGGGTCACCATAGCTCAGATTTTTTAATGTTACTTCAATTTTGTCAGGCCAAAACAGGAATTAATATGAATCCTGGAAATAGGAGAGTCTTGTCTGGCTTTGTCAGTTTTAATTTTCTATGAGATTTTTGTTATACTATATGTAGATGCCATTAGAAGAAGAACCGATACATAAACCAGTACATAAAATATACTTTTTTAAAGTTTATTTTTTATTTGTACTAGAGAGTGAAGGTTGTTATATTCATGATTTGGGACTTAGTCCTCAATTGTAAGAGAAAACATGAATTATTGTACATTCACATTTCAATGAATAGGGAGAACATTATCAATTATGTTAGGGATGTCTGAAAGTATATGACTGTCCGCCTGCAAATACTGAAAAAAACCTCAGACACCCTTCATACTCGAGGCCCCTCATGCCAATTTGCATGACGATTAAATAGCTTTTTAATTGCTGTTAAATTATGCCAGTTAAACTGTGATTTCATGCAAATATTAAGCTGTAATGACATGCAGTGAATCATTTACTAAGATTTAGAACTTGGAACAAAGAGAGACAATTAATTCTAATCCTCAGATTCAGCTAAATTATGTGTCACTGGGCTTTTATGAATGTGGCCTGATTGCTTTGTTATCATTTATAAATTATACAAAGATTATTTGACACATTGCAAAAACTTGGCAGCAATAACCCTTCTGCAGACATCTGTGTACAAAGCTCTCAGGGATTTCCTTATATTGATTTTTAAGGAAAACAAGAATATTGGTGAAAATTATGGATCATTTCCTCACAGCAAAATTCATGACTTTGGATTTTATGCAAAAGAGTTCAGACAGATGAGCAGTAAAAAAAATGCAGCTCTTCTGCTTCTTAGATAAAACACAGCCTGAGTGTGAGCAATGTCTTGTGCTTCATTTACAAATTATAAGAATTATTTCTATGGTCTCTATGGATTAGATGCAGAGATATCTTCTGGAGAATCAGGCCCGCTCTGACAGAAACAGAGCTGAGTTTATGCCTCATGCAGTGCTTTGCACCACATCTTGCTTTGCGTATCCTCTCCCTCTGTGAAGGTGAAGTGCATTTTGCCCTTTATGGAAGGAGAGAGGAGCAAATCTAAAGCTGCGAAAGTCTAGTGAGGGCACGCAGTATTTTAAACACTACACAGTGACGACTGTCTGGAAAAGCCTGTTATTTTTTAAGTGAGAACTGTCCTTTACCAACTACTGGACTCTTCCAAATGTATGTTATTTGACTACTGAATTTACAGTGGAAGGGCAAAAATTAACCATCGTCTTCTGAGAATACTCAGAATCAGCATCTGGCTATGCCTCTTGAGTTCATAATAGCTTTTTTATATACATACACATAGCATAAATAAGTATTGTCATTTGGTGTAGAATGCTGTCTTACAGGGTTTTTTTTCAGAATCACTTATTCTTTTTTCTGTGGGGCAAGCAGGAAGAATGGAAGCCAATGACTGCAAACCAATAGTCCAAGTCTGTGTGCAATGATAAATCGTAAAAAAGTATATGTATAAAAACAACAATAGAGGCCTGTAGAGTAGAAGGCTTCAAGCACGTTGCTTGATTTTGCTGCAGTGTTGACTCTTAAAAATCGAGGACACAGTTTGTGGCAGAGGTTACCGAACAAAGCACAAGTTTGTTGGGTTCAAAATTGTTTAAGCATACCATGAAAAGAGACGCATTCAGACTCAGACACCCAATATAAGCCTGCCTGCCTTTGACCTTGAAAAGATGGATCAATTTATCCAATTACATTACAGTGGGAAATGTTAGAGTTTATGCACAGAGCAATCAGACAGGGGATTAGATATGATGCTATTTGTTGCTCACTGTGTATGCAGAGAGATCACTGATAGAGTACTCACATATGGCAAAGAAATACAATAAGGAGAAAGACTAGCAGCAAGAGATTGATAACAAGTGCCAATCAAATGGAAAAAGGCTAGAAGAAAGAGATTAACAATATATCCTAATGTAATTTTCTTTCCTCTTATTAAAATTAGAATTCTATTATGCTTTTCTGCAAAGTGCAGGCCCTTCTTTTACAAAATACAGTTACATGAAGCAAAAATGGGAACTGTACAACTGTACAAAAGCATACAGTACGCACTTTTACAGAATTAATGAAATTAGATTTGAAGCTCATCTTGAAAAAAGTGGATGCCTGAAGCTAAACTCTTAAATTCATAGTCTCTTAAATCAAGGTCCTTATTTTCCATAATGCTGCGTATGCAAGTTTTCCACTACTGAGGAAAAATTCTGGAGTGAGGAATACTGTCTGACACTATACAGGAATGACAAGAGAGAGAGAATAAAATGTCTACCTATCTTAGGCATTGCTTTGCAGGACTTGGGGAAGCAAATAAAGTAGGTATGAATACAGCTGGTTTAAAATGTTTGAATATGAAGAAATTTGTAAAGGAAATCTACTATTCATTCTGTGTTAGATTAAAGAACAACTCTCATTCAAAAAGTCACAAGAAAACATTCTAATCTCTTATGTCACATCTCACATATTAGGATACAAATTTACAAATTAACATAAAAAATGCAAATCTGCCCCAAAAGTGGTTATGCAGAAAAGGCATTTTCTTACTGCACAGACTTTTCTCTGTGTTTAGTCAAACTGGCTCTCCCCGCCACGCTCCCCCTCCCCCCGCCCCAACTTTTCAACTCCTTTTATTGCAGTAAAGCATGACAGTTTGGAAGGAACAATCTAAACTCTACTCTGTCTCATATCTGTATCTGTGTTTATTAAATTTAAATTAGCCGCATCTGCACAGACCCACCGAAGGCAGTGAGGTTGTATTTATGACAGAAACATAATTTTAATAAGTGAGAACATAATTTGAAAGCAGTGGGGCTAAAGATATCACTTAGGGAATAATTTGGCCTGCAGACTCTTCATTACTGATGACGTTCCAAGAAGATAGGAAGGCAGCCTGCCTGTCAAGAATCTCTGTGTCATTTGCAGAGCTGACAATTAGTGAAATAATCATCATTGTAGGTATAAGATGAATATATCTACTGTTACAGTCAACGGAGTACTGATACCTTGCAGTCTAGGCTGAATGAGAGGCAATGCATGCTGGCACTGAACCAAGAGCAAGGTAGAAACTACAATGCGGTTCACTGTCTCCTTTATTATTTCTTATTTCTCCCAAGTAGGGGTGAGATGGGGTACCAGTACCTCTGTTGTGGGTGATTTCTTCCCTGTCTCCACTCACTCGGTTGCTTTGGCTGACATCCTTAGCAGGAACGGAGAAGTCTGGCAGCAAGTCTTCCCTGACAGTTGTCAGCCAAAGCAGCTCTCAGCACCCTGCTTTTGTTGGGAAAGCACTGGGGTGTTGTAGGTACCTGCTCCCCGATGCCACTGGGCTCTCATGCTCCTCCCTATCTTATCAATACTAATGAGTAGAAGGGCTTAAAATTGTGCCCTGAAAGATAATTATGGAAACATAAAGCCATATATAAGTATTTTTTTCAGAGAAGAACTGTCTTTTGGAGATGAAAAATCAATGACATAAATAATATGGAACCACATCTGCATAATGCATGAGTGAAACCATCTTTCTAAGCATATAACTGTCAAGAGTGCCTGGGATATGTTAGTTCTGTGGGTACGTTTTTAATAGGCTGCGCTTGGGGCACTCATTTGAGTGGAATTATTTGTAATCACCATTTTCCTGTGGGAAGTCTGGAACAACATTGTTTATTCCCTCACATATTTTGTGCAAAAAGATAGGTCTATGTGCCCTGCTCCAGAGTGAGCTGACAGCAGATTGTGTGCGTTGGATGAGGGTGCCTTTCTGACACCTGTGTCCCTTAGTCGGCTAGAGGCTGGGATTTATCCTTCCCATCTGAAAACTTTCTGCTAAGTGCCTTGGGCCTGAGGAATGCCATTTTTGGTGAACCATCACTCCCATTTAGTGGATGGACAATGTCTTGGTCTCTATGTAACGATCTCACGATTACAGAGTACCCACGACTTTTTAAATCATCTCCAAACTACCTGATATATTCCAAATTTGCCCAGTACAGTACCATTAGGAGAGACTAGCATGAGCACAGGAAGTAGTTAAATTCTGCTACTGTCAGCTCAGTCATTTTTTCATAGTGCTGCCTTACGCAGTGTAAAGATACCAAAATTATGACTATACACTGATGGTTACTGCAGCAGTACTTCGTTTTCATGGTTTTATCTCTTAAGCTTTTTGTATACCTTGTCTGTTAAAATACTTCATGCATTTTACATTATTTTTTTTCAAATTCTCTTAACAAGAGAACTGTGGCAAAAAACGTACTTAAATCAAATCCTTCACCAAAAGAGCTAATGAAATGCTACACAGAAAACTAGGTATCTTAGAAAATTTGCAAACAGATTTTAATTGTCTTTATTAAATAACAGGACTTTATATGTAAATATAGTATTTCACCCACAGATTTTTAACTGCTGCTGTTTGTTCCCACTTTTGAGATTAAGCAGATATAGTTGCTTAATGATCAATAAATGAATCACAGTGAGTAATGAACCATGTATGAAAAATCTATGAGAAATATTTTATCAAGTGAAAAGAAAATTTATGCTTTGTTTCTAGACATGAAAACATTGATCAAAGTAATAAAAATCTCTTGGCAGTCAGACTTTCTTCCCCTAGATTGTTGGGCATCAGTTTTGTCTTAATGACAAATTTACATTAGTCAAAAATTGCAAAATGTTGTATTTTTAAAATTACCGAAAAATCTAAAGAATTTTCATTATCACAGTTGCATAGGAGGGAATAGCTCTCTGTCAAAAGAAGATGATATGCAAGAGAGTTTAATTATATCTCCTTCTGATTGGATCCATCATTTTTCCTTTTTTTAAATGATTTTCTTGTCTTTTTTAGAGAGTTAATTTCTATTGGATTGTCTTGAGATGATATTTGTCTTATAATTTTCATTTAAATCTGGAGAGACAGCAGAGTATGTCATAGCAGTTTTTTTCTTTAGTGACTCCATTTTTTTGAAAGTTTTTGTACAGGCATATTTTCATGTATTTAAAATACATACTGGTAGTTAAAACTCAACATTGTTATCTATATGACAATGATTACACACTTTATATTATCTCTCAGACTTACAAGTTAAAAAGTCACCAAATTAAGAAACATGCCAGTATTTTTAGAGATATTTAGACTAAAAAGAAATACGATGTTTAAATTTTGATTTTAAAAATCTCTTTTGGTTATCTTGAATGGGATTTTTCGCAAAATGTACAAACTTATGTCATCTTTTTTAAAAGACAAAAATAAATAAATGAGGCACAGAAGAAGAGAATTGCAGACACTGGTACTGATCAGACTTACGGGTACATGCCATAGTCGGTGGGTCCTTCTCAGCTCTGAAGTAACCTTTCTCACACTGACAGACAGAAGTTGCTTCTACATAAGTCAAACTGTGTGGAGGGCACTTGGAGCACTTTACATTTCCAGCAAATGCTTTATAGAATCCAGGCCTGCAAGCTGCAAAACGACAAAATAAGTTTCAATAATAGAAGCAAGATTTGGTCATAAGTAAAATCTGTTCCATGCAGGTATAATGCAGCTTCTTTCCTTTCCAGCCTAGATATATATGCTATTTTGATCCTACAATTCTTCACAGCTTTTATTTTGGTATATGGACTTAAAATATATCTATATCTATATATCTGTTCTTGGTATACAATGGGAAATCATTAAAAGAGACAGCTTCCAAATTTACAGACAGTCCTCACTGCTGCTTGAAATTGTTATCTAGACAACTTCACTAATATCACTAAACAAAAACACATTACCTATGTTTTATGTAGGTTCCATCTGTTAATATGAAAGAGTGAGATAATTTCTTATCACCAAAGCTATTTAAAAGGTTTCCTGCTTTAAGTAATGGAGACTTGCAATACTTAACATGTTTACATTCACAACACCTTGGTGAGACAAGGATGACATTCCTATATATTTCTAGATGGGTCTGATTTGCCTACAGTCCCCTGAGAAGCCTCTGACAGAATGCCCAGGCTCTGACAGCTGGGTCCTCTGCACCCTGTTGGCCCGAGAGGCTGGGAGGTGCTGCTATAACCACCTTCAGAGATGTAGGAAGGAGATGCCGATACCCTCTAGCACAAACTATCACAAGCCTGAGGCTAATCTTAATTGTGTCAGGAAACAAGCTGGATAGCAGCTGCGCTGGGGATGGGGCATATTGTTATGATGAGGGCTCACCATGCCCCAAGTTACTTGGGGCAGGGGTCCCTGCTGTTCTTAACCACAGCACAATCTTACATGCCTTTTCGCTGGCCTTTAAAGCAGAAACAATTTGTTAAAATAAATCTTACACTAAATCTGCCAGGCTTGCATTCTGAAATACTATTTTAAAACTATCCTCAGACTTCATGACATATCTTTAAACAGAGATTTATTTCTTTCTCCTGCCAGCTGCCGCTTTTACACATGCCAGCATGTATTGCACTTACTGTCTTCTGGCTTCCCAATCTGAAAACAGAACTGAAACAAATGAAAGAGCAACTCGAACATGTATACACTGTACAGACTCATATTCCTTCTGACCCCTCCAGTAGTATGATGGAAACCATTGCTATGAATACCATTTTGAAAATCCACGTGGCTTTCTCTCATTTTGACGTATTCAAGACTATTTTCTTTAAATCGCTAGAGAAATTAGGCAGTACTTCCTTCTCTCATAATAAGACAAAATAACAATATTAAAATTAGGTGTTCTTTAAAAAGTACACAAAAGTATGCATTTTATGGATTTGCTATCAGTTCACATTGAGTTATTAAAAAGTATTAACTCACAGATAACATATACACAGATCAGTTTTGCTTCTGATTCCAAAGGATTTGCTTGATGTAAAAGCAGTTTCATTAGTAGCTGAGGCAAAAGGAATGAGATGATGGGACTGAAAAAGATAATAGTTGATTGCCTATCAGAATCCAAGAGTCAATTTTTCAAATATAATTTTAAGAGCTTAATTTTGACCCAACAATTTCAGCAGTTCTCCTCCCAGTGTGCTGTTCTGACTGCTGAATAGACATTAGGGAGGAATCCTGCCCTGCTGTCGCTGACAGCAGAAAAAAAAGAGTATTTCTGGTGTTAGAGATAAGAGGGGTGGAAACAGCAGTGATTTTCCCCGTGAAAGAAGGCTACTGGTCTGATACAATTGTGATTATAGCAAGTGGTAATTTTCGACTGATTGGAGAGACAGCAGGTTTGGTGCATGTAAGAAGGCAGCATTGTAGATACATGCCGTAGGCACTGACTCCTCTTAGCTTTGCTGGAAGGAAGGGGAAGAGGAGCTAAGGCAAAATCAGGGAAGGGGGAAGCTTGCCTACTCCTTTCTTCTCTTCTTTTCGCATGCCTAAATCCTGCCCTGGCCTATCTAAGGATGAAGATTAAATTCTTGCTTTTAATAGCTACCTTTCATACACATGGTGTGATATAAAGAAGTTTGTGATTAAAGAGTTGGCAATTCCAGGTTACAGTTTCAGTCAAAGCAAAATGAGTGCTCTTTAAAATCCTTATTGCTTCTGAAAATCTTGTCTGTCAGTTCTGAAATCATTCCTTCTTCCCTTCTGTCCCTCAAATGACAAATCACTTTGGATCAAAAGAAACATAGCATTCTCTTTCAAGAGAAATATTTTGTTTAAATTTCCAGCAGCTCACTATTCCAAAATAAAACTGAAGACGAAGATTCATTTCCAATTTAAAAAAGTAAATGTTTTATTCTGAAATGTATTCTGTAATGGATTTAAAGCAATTATGGTTTTGATATGGTATCTCTCTTAAAAGAAAGCACATATATGCTCATGGAAAAGTGGGGGGGTGTGGGGGTGTGTGAATAAGTGGATCATTTTAATTCTTTTGAAGCAAACCCAAATACATTTATCCATTAAGGCAAGTATGTACCATGAATTCTGAGCCAGAGGAAGATATCAGGGAAGCTCTTCTATGGATAAGTTTACAAAGCTATTGATAACCCACTCCTCATCCAAATGTAGAATCACACAACCACAATTATTGGATACTTTCAAATAAAAACCAGCCCTTCATAAACAATATAAAATAACACAAGCTGAAAACCCCCAAATGATCACAAGCTTAGGATAACTCACTTCTCTGGATTACTCAGTGCTGATTGCCAACGTTCAAGGTTAAAGAAAATAAACTGTTACTCTATCAAAATCAATGACTATGCAGCATGAGTCTGAAATACAGGACTTCAGCTGCTATACACATCTAAGCTTAGATTCTGCTAAAAAATATTGTGTTTCAGTGTCACAATTAACAGCAACAATTGCTAAATTTACCATTTTCCACAGAAAATTTGCAAGAACTAGAGTTACTACCGAGGTTTTTAAAAGCTTGTTTAGGAAATGCCTCAACTGCTATGATTTCAGAGACATGTCTCCTCTCTGAAGAAAAGAAGACTCTCTCTCTTCCTTCGGCCTTAGGTACCTTCGTGTAGCTTAAAGCTGTATAAGACCACTGTAAGCCAAGTGTAGCTCACAGCAATTCCAATTAAAATTTACAGGAAATTTGCACAGAGGAGCCAATGGTATATGCATTCCATTGTAATTTCTGATTTATGCATAACGTTTTGTAAACCTGGGTTTGTGCTATGTTCTGCTATGAGATCGCAGATTGCATTACTGCACGTATGTGACTGCAGGTTGTGGTATCGAAACATACACAAGCACTAGATGTTGCATTCAACTTTAAAGTCCTGAAGTCACATGCTATCTAAAAAAAGGATTAGGATATGACTCTGTAAAGAGATTAATCACTAGGCTAACTTACATGCTTAATGTTAGCCAAGTTCCTCAGATTTTGCCTAGTTTCCTATTATTTCTATTGTTTGTTCTCCTGTGGTGGTTCAGACACACAAAATTACTTAGTGCACAAACTGCCCGATGGGAAAATCAGAAACTCAGAAACTTTTAATTATAGATGAGTTGTGGTTTTGTATTTGGATAAGGAATAAAGCCATCTTTCCTATGCAAAACCATACCCTTCGTAAATATATTACAAGTTAAAAGTTTGTTGAGGTCTTTATGTATGCAGAAAGTTTCATTCTCTATGGGTTGATAAGCCAGTATTTTTCAAAGTGTTTCTCATAACATTTTCTTCACTCGGTTAATAGTTATTACATCAATGATTTTCACAAATTATTTGTGCATATTTTAATGTAAACTAAAATTTAAACTATGAAAAACTCTGAAACTCTGAAAAGCTTCTAATGGGGACTATTAAAAAAATCCTAAAGTTTGTTTCTCTGTTATCTTTGTTACCACAGCATATTTTTTTCTAACTTCAAAATCACTGGGAGGCATCTTATTTTCCCTAACGTTATCTAACAGAAGTGACTTTGTGAGTTACTAATTATATGAACTGTATGAGGTTTGACTTTTGTAAAGCCTGTAGGGAGATAATATATTGTCTTAATGGTTAAGTAATTAGCAGGGTATCTGAATGAACAACTCAAAGACATTAAAGTTTTCTCCAATGAAATACCAGAGATCAAGCAGAGAAACACTGATAATTTAATTGGCTTCATAAATGATAACACCTCTATAGATGTGCTTTACTACACCTTCATCAGGATTTGACTATGAGTTTTTTAAACTATAGAAACTTTGTAATTAATATAATTTTCATTATTTAATGTTTAATATATGTCTTTTAGTTTTGTTTGTATTACACATAGATTCATACGAAGAGAAATTAACGCTATGCAAAGCTCTGGTGAACTCTTAGAGTGATTCATGGCTCGCTAGCCTCACAGCCTAGGCAAAGAGTGGGAGAAAGCATTTATCAAGCAGCTGCCAAACAATTTAGCACTGTTGATGTTATTTGCAGCGGTATTGAAGCAGACTGGAAAAACTGTAGAGGTGCTCTGTATACTCACTGCCTAAAATGAGATATGATTTTAGCTGATGAACACAGGATGGTATGTCTGCGGTGCAAGACGCTGTGGGAAGCTGCCCTTCCCCGTGCATGGCTGCACGGCCAGTCTATGGCCGTTACCACCCCAAAGGGCGACAAGCACATTCCCCTGCCAGGGCTTTGGCTGTGGGGGCTGAGGGCCAGCTCAGAGGCAGGGCAGCCGAGGGTGTCACTGTCCTGCTGAGGCATGGGGAAAGGCTCCCTGACAGAGTGGTCGTGAGGCCAAGCCCTGCCATTGGGAGCTGCTTTTTGGCTGAGGGTTTGGCGCCTCCTTGGGCTACTGCTCTGCTGTGGCACGGCCCTGCCCTGCCTGGCCATGGGCCCTGCTGAGCTTGGCCCACCTGCAGACTGACATTCTGGCCCAGCCCACCACCTAAGGCCCAAGATGGTGAGACAGGCCCTGCCCGGCTGACCCTGGGGAGCCCCCGCCACTACTGGCCCTCAGGGAGCTGCCGGCCATGTAGTGCCCCAGCAACCTAAAGCAATACCTGGATATATATTATAGTAAGTGCAGATACTTCACTGAGATCAATCTGGGAAACCAGACATTTTTCCAAATCCAGGGTAAGGCTGACCTGTGCATAGGCCAGCGGGCCGCAGGGCTTGGTCTCGCAGTATTATTCAGGCGGCGAGAAAGAACGGCTTCATCTTATGCTGGACGAGACAGTATTTTTAAGGTTCTTTTGAATTGCTCAGTCCAGTAAATAAGGTCATGGGTCGATTACTACAGAATGCAGTTGTGGGCTTTCTTGCAGAAGAGTCTTTACTGCTTGAGACCATTACGGCCATTAAGTTCTTCCCCAGCCTGGGGTGGGGGGATGATGTACAGACACGAAATATGAAAATGCAAACGTGGTGCTCATCTTCATGGTCATAAACCTTGTTGTTTGAAAAGAAAAAGGGGGCATTTTCACTGCTCTGTGGGAGCATGTCATTGTGAAGGAAAGAAGTTGATTCCAATTTTCAGTTGTCTGTTTTACAACATCTGAATCAACCGTTATTCAAGTCAGCTGAAGTAAGGGGAATCCAAAGCAAACTTAGGAACAACTTTTAGGTATGTCTGAAACTTGTTGGTCTGTGTGTGGGAAGACATTTCTCATGAAAATTTTTATAGCTTGCTGAGAACTCATCAATCAAATTAAAATAAAGAAGACTGTTGTCATTTACAATGAATGGCAACCATCAGTAGCTGCGGAAGAGGTGTTTTAATCTTTCTGAAACACATAATTTGCTATGCTTGTCCACCTCATACCACTTACTGAAACCCAGTAATGCACTATTGGACAGACATCTTCCATACTTGTTATATTCTGTCAATATATATAATTATTCCAATTTTAAAGTCCTCTTACCTCTCTGATATCTGATCACTTTATAAACAGGGCAATCCAATAAGGCCTGTTCTATTCTACCACTGTGCAGAAACAAGGAACTACAATATTACTTTAACCAATTTATATTTTAGTAAAAGTATATAGAAAAGAACAAGAGAAAAAGAATGTAAGAAAAGGTGCTCGTTGTATATTACAAAAGGTAGAATACGATCACAAAATCAAGATTAGGATATTACAGAATTAGGACAATGAAGCTATATAATGACAACCTTTGAATGTGAGTACTATCTAATAAAGTAATCTCATGTCTTTTCTTTCTTCCAATGATCCTTATTTTATTCAGGTCGTGAATGGGCTGCAAGAAAAGCATGGCGATTCACTTTGGGTCATGTTGAAACCGATAGTGAGACTATTCAGAAGGAGTCGCTAGAAACTTGAGGCATCATAAATAACCCATCGGAGGAAGACCAGCCATGACAGACCATAAGTTATGGAACATGCTGATTAGTTGAAACCACACAAATAAAAGACATCGCGAATCAAGAAAGCAAGGCTCTAGTTTGGTTCAGTTCCTACAGATGGTAAGGAGGGGACAACAGACACTCCTAGGAAACTTAGTGACAGAATGACCCAACTTTTGGGGGACAACAGACTGAGTTTCCTTTTTTGTTTACAGTAAATTCGATGGATTATATTTCTGTGTGCTTCAGCATACAGTTAAATGCATCTGTGTTTGTATGCTCCAGTCAATCTCTTCTGTTGCCGATATCTTCTGCTCTCTAATATTTCTATTATTTGAGGTGGAGAACAGACAAGAGCATTACTCACGTGCTTGACTTCGGAGAGGAGCAATGGAGAAGAAAGAAAAAGAGGCAGGTATAAGGCTGCCTTCTCAAATATAACTATATAATGAAAATAGGTAAATGAAATTAATTCTTCTTTCTCCTTGTGATAATTCTTTTTTTTCCCCAGTGACTTATTTTCTGTCATTCCCATATTTCAATATTCTATTGAGGTTGTTTATTAAAACAATTAGAAAAAATTACAAAAGAGATAATTGGTATATGTCAAACAGTATTCTCAGTTCACATCAATGCAGTTTTTCTCTGTATAAAACATTAGTTGCAATACAATAACTTGAGCAATGATTCAGGTCACATACCATGTTTTTTAATAATCTGTGGTTTACCCAAAAAATTCACACAGACAAGAACAGTCAATGATATTAATTTTATCACTGCCTGTCATACCAGATGCAATTCAATAACTCATCAAAGAGCTGGGATCTGTACTACACAGCACAGGTGAATACTATTCTGCACTTCTTAAGGAGCTGTCAGCTACTTCTCAAAGACTTTTAAGTTGGCAACTAAAGACTTACGATAACAACAGAGAGAAACACTGTATTTGCCACTGAGGTGACTCAAATAGCTTTTGCAGTGCGAAAACAAACTATCTTATTAAACTTTGCTTTTCGCATACAGAACAATAATTACTCAGTGACTATATAAGATGCTTTTGGTAGTGCTGCTGGAGATTATCATTGCCTAGTAATAAGGATCTGTGAGGAAGATTGTCCGTATTCTGTCTTCCCCTTAACTTACAGGCAAGACAGAGACAAGTGACAGTGTAGGAATGCTACATGTAACTGGTGCTCTTTTCTTTGTTAATTATAAGCAGAATGATACTTTCACAGGTTGCCTACCCATTGTATTTGTCACCTTGTTTATAGATTTTTGCTGTAGGTGTGTATCTATACTGTTAACCTCTTCTTTGTTTTTCACTTAATTCTTAGAACTAGCTGAACTATTTTTTACAAAACTAATATAATAAATGCAATTTAGTACTACAACAGGCAGATGGCAGTTAGGAATGCTTCAGAATGAATGAATACAAAATTGGCAAAATTATAAGCAGCTGAAACGAGGCTCATTTGACTGGAAATATCAAGCATTGAAACTACAGTTCAAGACCATATCCATAAACAAAAAGCTATTCATAATACATGCTAGACTACTTTACAGGGTGTCTGCAACCTTTTAAAATTACCCCTTAAACACATTTTGTAAACTGTACTGATGAGTCAGTACAGTTAATTTTTTAGAGAAAGTTGTTATATTTCAACTTACTGCAACTTATTTTATGTGTGTTTAGCTCAGATACACCTCCTAAAGGGGAACCCAGAGACCACTGTATAGTTTCATTTTGTTAGGTCCTTTTATGTATGCCTGTATGAGCTCCGACAGTGAAAAACAAACTCACGCTAAAATCAAAACAAAAGCAGCTTTCATGCTACTTAGACATGTCTGGAAGAAATTAGTGATTATCCTGTGACTAGTGAAGATGTGTCAGTGATTTGAGAGAAACACACTTGTTTCTGGCATCTGAGTCAATAAAAAGGCTGCATAGTTTGTAAAAACTAGAAGCTATTAGGATGGGAAGACTCCAGTTTTTAACTGCACAGAGACTGTACTACCACATTACTGCAGCACTGCATTACTAGCATTATTACAAGGAACAAGCATTTAAAAAACCACACGTGAACTTTGCAAACTTTGGCTTAAAATTTTCAAGCAGGACCACCAAAGCTGTTTCACTATTTATAGTGGCAATGATTTCTGATTCACAGAATCATACAATAGTTTGGGTTGGAAGGGACCTTCAAAGGTCAACTAGTCCAACGCCCCTGCAATGGGCAGGGACACCTTCAACTAGATCAGGTTGCTCAGAGCCCCATCTAACCTGACCTTGAATGTTTTCAGGGATGGGGCATCTACCACCTCTCTCTGGGCAACCTGTTCCAGTGTTTCACTGCCCTTACTGTAAAAAAATTCATCCTTCTATCTACTCTAAATCTACCCTCTTTTCGTTTAAAATCATGACCCCTTGTCCTACCACAACAGGCCCTGATAAAATGTTTGTCCCTATCTTTCCTGTTAGCCCCCTTCAAGTACTGAAAGGCCACAATAAGGTCTCCCCAGTCTAAGCTGAACAACCCCAACTCTCTCAGCCTGTCTTCACAGGAGAGGTGCTCCAGTCCTCTGATCATTTTTGTGGCCCTCCTCTGGACCTGTTCCAACAGGTCCAAGTCTTTCCTGTGCTGAGGACTCCAGAGCTGGACACAGTACTCCAGGTGGGCTCTCAGCAGAGAACTGAGGGACAGAATCACCTCCCATGACCTGTTGGCAACGCTTCTTTTGATGTAGCCCAGGATACAGTTGGCTTTCTGGGCTGCAAGCACGTGTTTTTGGCTCATATCCATCTTTTCACCCACCAGTACCACCAAGTCCTTCTTGGCAGGGCTGCTCTCAGTTTCTTCATCCCCCAGCCTGAACTGATACCGGAGGTTGCCCAAACCCAGGTGCAGGACCTTACACTTGGCTTTGTTGAACCCCTTGAGGTTCATACATGCCCACTTCTTGAGTTTGTCCAGGTCCCTCTGGATGGCATCCTGTCCCTCAGCTGTGTCAACTGCACCACTTAGCTTGGTGTCACCCACAAACTCGCTGAGGGTGCACTTGATCCCACTGTTTATGTCATTGGTGAAGATATTTAACAGTGCTGGTCCAATATGGACTCCTGAGGGATACCATTTGTCACCAATCACCATCTGGATTGACCACTACCCTCTGGATGTGATCATCCAACCAATGCCTCATCCTCCGAACAGTCCACCCATCAAATCCGTACCTCTCCAATTCAGAGAGTAGGATGTGGTGGGGGATCGTGTCAAAGGCCTTCCAGAAGTACAGATAGACAACATCTGTAGCTTTTCTTTTGACCACTGATGTAGTCACTGCATCATAGAAGGCCACTAGTTTGGTCAGGCAGGACTTGCCCTTGGTGAAGCTGTGCTGGCTGTCTTGAATCACCTCCCTGTCCTCCATGTGCCTTAGCATAGCTTCTAGGAGGATCTGTTCTGTGATCTTCCCAGGCACAGAGGTGAGTTACATGATTCCTCCACGCAATGAAAAACTATGTGCCTAAACGTATTGTAAATGTACTGCATGTGGCCAGAAAGACCTCTTGTTAATTGGTAAAGGTGGTAAAGGCAGAATCTAGTTCCTTGTTTCCACAGCTGTTGCAGATGTCTATTAGCAGTTTCTGGCAGGGACACTGACGCTGGAAGGTCCTTACCTAGCACCTCACCTGTCTTGAAGTTGTCTCAATGATGTGCAAAGCACCAATAATACATAGGCAGGCCACAGAATAAAAATACACTACAGTTATATTTGTGGAATTGGGAAGAACAAAAAGTCAAGATGTCTCACAGAAACGGCAAGTGACAAAAAATGGCTGGAAGACTGGAGTAATTTATTAGTGATGGGAGAAGAGAGACAAAAACCCCACGATACACCTACCTGAAGAGGCAAGCAAGTATTTTTCGCTGCTTTGTGCTGCTGACTCTGTTGTAGGGATCCCTAAAATCTAATAAATTGTTTGAGCAGTGCATCAAATGCACTGCTTCATACCAAAATTAATCTTTATTTCTGTTGATATTTTATGGACAGACCCTGTAGAAAATCCAAAATTAGACAGACTTAATAAATTTTTAAAGGCGATGGTATAAATGCTATTTTCTACACTGCATAATTTTTAAAGGAACATCACTGTGTTTTAGGAAGATAGTGAACAAAAGAAGTCAGTCAGGCTAATTAAGGTACACAATAGAAATGGTAATCAAGGAACGTGACAGCAGTGAAAAAGAAGGGAAGTAATTTCCTGCAATATACTAATGCATACTCCTGGGATCAGGAAGGTCTGCAGGAAAAGAATGGAAGGAAAAGATCATTGCATCTCCAAGCAGCCACCTCCAGCATCTCCAGTAATCACCTTTAACTAGAAAAGCAGGAGAAATGTAACCCTGAGATTATTTCAGGGCAATGCAGTGCTGCACTAAATAGCAGAAGTTATTAATTGAGTCCCAAAATCTGTCCGCAGCAGCTGTAAAAATATATTTTAAAGTATAATCTTGATAATGCATTTTATTACTTTTAAATCATTGTTCCATTATTGCAAAGGTTTATTTTTAAGAAAATGCTTTCTTCATTCCTTCAGTCCTGTCCAGTAAAAAGCTGGTATTTAAGTGATCTGGAACAATGGCAACGTCAAGGAGCATTCTGCACCTATGCAAATTCTGAAAACTGAAATACTAGATACTCAGCTGTCAACACCCCAGCATCTTCGCTGCAGGGTATCTCTAGGGTAGAAGGAATATGCCTCTACTCAGCTGCCCTGGCTTATTTGGGAACTCGGAACAGAAAGGAACAAAAAGGAGGATAATACTTCTGTAGCTAGCACTAGTCAGGAAACCACACTGGCACGCCTCTCCATGTCAGTGGACAGAATGCTTCAATCTTCAGGTAAACTTTAATAACACATGGCAGAAGCCACTCCGCCATCCGTACCCGCACAAGTCACCCCACCACCTGTACAGGCACAAGCCACTCTGCTGCCTGCACCTGCATAAATCTCTCTCTCTCTTATTTTCTCTCTCTCTTTCTGAGGAGAGAAGTTAAAAGGCAGCATCTGTTGTTTGGTTTAGTGGCCAGTCCAGCCCAAACCACGACACATGTTTAGTTCACTGTAGATGCACAAGCCAAGGCCAAAGAGAAGAATTTGTGCACTGTAAAGTGAGTGGAGAACGTTTACTCTTACGTGATGCTTGTTGCAGTGGCACATGTCTCGTTGCATTTTTGAATAGGAGGTTTCTGTAGGTTTCTTTACCATTTCCAAAAATAAAAGAAGGAAACCGTTGCTTCTGTAGTCCTCAGACTAAAGCAATATGGAAATAAAGAAAATCTGTTAGACTAAGGACACCATATCATAACGCACGTAGGGAGTTGTTTATTTAACATTGCTGGGAGCTGTTCAGCATATCAAATTGCTTTTCATAAAGAAAAGCTGAAATAATGGTTAGGCTACAGTTGTAGCTGGAAGGGCTTTTGGGGGGGCAGGGATAAGGCAGGAGTGTGATAAGTTTCTCAACACTCCAGTGAACACTACAAAAGAGAAGTCTGAAAAAGTGCAGTAAGAAATATTATTTATTATAACTGTGGAAGGAACCTGTGTTTGCTGGATTTTATCCATATCATTTCAAGAGGAATTAGTGTCCAACTTGGAAGGCCACAAAGGCTTCTGTTTTCACAGAATCATTTACACTCATGTACAGTTGAGGACTCCTACCTTATCAGACAACACTGCAAACAGGCTTTAGACTGTATCAAAATATTTCTTCCTGCAAGAGGAAAAAATGGTCTGCAAATATGAGATCCATTTTGTGGCTAATTCCTTTTGCACATTATCTACTTCTCTATCATAAAAGTGAAAGCAGCATTTCTAAATGAGCACCTATAAGGAGGTGCTCATTTGTGTCTCTTTCACAACCACAATGAATGCAAACCCACAGCAGACGACTGCTCTGCAATGCTGGTACTAGCGTAGGGGCTGAATAAACGGGTAAGCCCATTTAAGCTGTAGCCTCCTCTTTTTCTTCTTTTTTTCCTTCCATTGTCACAATAATTATCAAAAGATGGATCTCCCAATTCACAGTTGTGTGGCTAGCTTTGTTGTGTAGTTCAAGTAAATATCTGTTCTGTTGTTTGTAAGGTTTTCCCCAGCATCATAAATACGTTCAGGTAGTGGTCAATGCGTTGTTGGCTTCCAAAAAGATTTTTGTCTATTGGAATGTTAAAAAAGAGCTCTCCAAGAGTGGCGATAACAGTTATAAAATCACCATCTCTTGATCTGAGCTTAATAACTAAATGCTAGAAAAATATGTCCTACTATTAGAAAGATTCAAAGTGCTTCCTACCTGATGCATATAACAAAATTTAAAATGCTTTCTTACTAGATAGATGTAAAAAAATTTTTGACATATAGAGAGCAGTTTGTCAATCTTATGATATCCTTTATCAAATGCTACCATATACATGTGATTTTTCCTCTCTGTCCCTTCTACTGATACTAAGAACTGATATTTCTGTCTTATCGTTGTCGCTTTTTTTCTCCTGTTGCCCTCCCCCTAATATGAGAAACCTTTCTGTTTTCAACTGTATGTATGTTAGATATTTCACCGTGGATTTCTCTATTCCGTGTGCAAGGACAGACCCTCTGAATCTGCAGATGCACTTTTCTCTGTCCATAACAAATGAATCTGCTAGCCTGGGTTAATTAATTACTACGATAGCAATTATTTCATTTGTTTTGCAGATGCTTTTTTTGGAAGCAGTTTTTCTGAAGCTGTAAGGTTTCAACTTTCGACAAGTACTCAAACTTCCAGCCTGCTAGTTGTTGCAATGACATTTGTTGGCTGGAATTATGTCAGACTGACTTTCTGTGTAAGAATAGTAAGTTACCAGCACACTTCTCAAATAATTAATGACACTTGGCTTCATGCCTCAGAACACACTCAAGGTGTACACCGAAAGGCTACTAAAGCTCTCCCTGACATGACTTATTACTTTATTACAAAACTGTAGAACAGCTTTCTAGAGAAGGCATACCTTGAAGGAATGTAATATTCTTACAGGCAGTTATTAACAATAAAAATCTGAAGAATAGTGCAGTCACTATTTACAAGGATACCATTTCTTGTTATGGCCTTATTATAAGACTGTAGTTTTTAATGATTTAAGATCTCAGTGCTCAGGTTTTGGGTTCACAACTTTCACAAGACCAATTGCTTCTATAATACATCACCTGAAGCTATGTATATTTTTTTCCTGTGTAACTGTCTTATACTATTATAATTAGCAAGAAATCATAGCAAGGAGAATATAATCTAACCCAGTTGAAGAAATACCTTATAACATCCAATTTTTAAAAGGAGAGGCTTAAAAATATGCTTAAATTTTTAATTATGGTTACCAAGATTGCACATTCAAGTATGGATTTGTATGTGCAATTTATTTAAGCCCCTGTGTTATTTGCATGTACAAGTCAGGAGCTCGTACACACATGTAAAATTGCTGTAAACATGGGGAATATATCAATTCCCAGAAACAGATAGGTAATTGTATAGGTGTGCAATTTCTGGTGCAAAAAATGCTGGAACGTTATTATAAAATCAGGTATTAGGTCTTTAAAACAAAATCCATTTTGACATGTCTGTAGAAAAACCCACAAGCTTGATTTTCAAACACACCAAACATGATTAGTGACTCCCAAACTGTTTCATCTGATTTATCATATTCAGTAACACTGAAAATTAAGCTCTCATGCTTCTGTGGGAACCAAATACTATTTTCTTTCATATTAACTCTGAGTGCTTCTAAGCTCACAGGAAAATAATCTTTGGTCATTAAAATTATTTCAAACACATCTTTGTGTCTTCTACGTTACTGTACTAAAAATTATGTAATTTTATTTTATTCTATCGTTAGTGTAAGACACGTTGTAACACAATGTGGTACTTCTGAATAAAGTCACATTTCATGTCAGCAACATACAAAATATTAAAATACTGATCTGGCTGTTAATTTAGCACATATAATAAAGCTCACCAACTTCAGTCCATACATTAAACTATGGAATTTCTCCATCCATTTATATGTCCAGTTTATGTCCATACCTAGTACGAACAGATAATATTTTAGACTAAAAGAACTGTAGGTTGTGTTTTGTTTGTGGGTTGTGTGGTTGATTTTTTTGGGTTTGTTTTGGGTTTTTTTTTGTTAATTTATTTCACAAGTAGTGTCTGCCTATAAAACACAGGCGCCTTTAATGATAGATTCTGCTCTCAGAAACTTCACTTGCCATACTGCCATTGATTTTAACACAAAAGGTCTTTATTTTTGTGTTATCAAATATTACTGTCAATCTTTTAGAATATAGTTCCTTAATTACAGCTACTGATCAGGGTAAGAGCAACTACATTGCTCACCTCAGTAACAATTAGTTTTACTGTGTCTTAGTTCCAGCTAATTTTGCCATGGAAGCAACACACAAAATTATGTAATTAGTCCATTCAGGCTTTCCTTCTCCTTTCTCTTTCCCCAGCATACATGTGGAACCACTTGCCGCACTTAGCCCCAAATTATAATAATTACTGAATAGTATTTACATATGTACAGATGCATTTATGACTATCCCCACTGAATATACTGCATGGTGCTTTCTCTAGAGCAGGAATACTGACTACAGAATAGTGAAACGCAATGTTTAAGTGAAGCCTTGAATTTATGTAAGAACTGCAACCTTGTCCTTCCAGTGAATGACAGGTAAGCAAACAATACTAAACTGCTTTGTTAGAAACAGTAAATTAAAAAACAAAAACTTGCATTAAACTTTTATGTTTGCATAAAGCACTGATCAAAATTTACAAATTAGTAGTAGTATTATATGCAGTGGCAGAGAGTAGGGTAGATAGTGTAGACCTATTAATAGTAACAGTAACAATAACAAAGAAATAACAAAACACAAACTTTTGTTCAATAAGTCCTTGTCAGCTCAGTCACATATTTGAGTGATCTGTACAGGAGGCGCACGCATTTCTGTTTTGTTAATTCCTGGTGTTATCTCTCTCTTTATATATATACATATATATATCTCTCTCTCAAATGAAATGAAGTCAGCAGACAAATTGCCCATTAGTCTTAACATCAACATCCTTGTAATTTTTTTATTTCATAATCAAATATTGCCAACTTCTCCAAACCCATCACCGCTGCTGCATTTGGATTTATATGAATTTCAACATATAGCCAATGCCTTGGTAACCCAGGGGAAAGCTCCGAATACTGTCTCAAATATTCCTCTATTCACCTTGTAAGACAGGAATAACTGAATCCTTTGGTGATGCAAATCCAAACCCATTTTAATAAAACAGAAATCATGACGATGCCCTTTAGCAGAACAGGGTTTCTAATTTGTGTTTCGCCAAAGTAGTTATGTGAGATATATCTTCAATCCTTGTTTCTAGAATAGTTCACATGATTGATGACAAGTATCAGAGTTAAGTATTTCTAATGAACATACTAAGATATTTCACACGAATCTCACAGAGATAAACCATGAATTTAATACGAATTCTCAAATAACCAAGTTGATGTGAAAAATGCTCTCCCCAATAAGACTTCTGCTACAGATAGAGAAATTGAGCATAAGTACAAAGGTAAGTATTACTATAAAAACATATCCATTCTTCTTAAAATATGAATGTTTCCCAGGTTTGCTGAAGAAGTACCAGAGTAGCTTATTTATAGTTTTCAACTATATCAGATGCACACTACAGTGGTAAGTGCTTTCTAATGGAAAAAAAATAATCATTATCCCTATCCTCAAAAAATCCCAACCAAAACCTTGAGCTTAGGGAAGTCAACGTGACTTTGTTCAAGGTCTTCTAGCAACCTCGTAGCAGAGACAAGCAGAGACACCCAGGCAATTATCCTGCGTACAGGTGCAAGGCCCTCACAAGTCACAGGCCAAGTAGGGCTGTAGCTAGTTAAATGGAGAGCCAAACACCACAGAACACAACCAGCACCAACAGGTCAGCCTACGACTGAATTTACTTTTTTCTTCCCCCCCCCCCCCCCAGTTTGACACTTCCCCACAGCTGCAAACAATCAGACAGATATTTGGCATTAAATTGACCTTCTAACTACAGATTGTTTAGCTTAAAGGTTCTTTTTTAAGTTACTGGCATCAGTCAAGTAGGATTGTGTAGCTTTGGTATCCTGCCATTTTTAAATACGTAAATTCATGTGACAGTTTTAATTCTGAAAACAAAATTTCGTAACATGCATATGTGTTATTGGTAACATTTGAGGGCAATCATACATTTTAAAAAAAAATGGCAACAAATTTTATACATAGAATTTTAAGTATTTAAGACATGATCAGACATATCTGGAATAATCCCTAAACCAAAAGAAAAATAAGTGCAAAATTAGGATTACATAGTCTACAACACTGACAACTACTGATGCTGCCTCCTCACTTCTCATCAGACTATGAATTTAATTCTAGTGAAGTTTGACTCCATCTCATCTTTTAAATACTCATTAAGAAGCCTACAGGACAGTTAGTTTTGGAGTTTATAAATATCTGCTACTCAAATTGGGGTGTAGACACACAACAGGAAGCAAGAAAGCTACCACTCACTCACTGAACTGTCGACCCTGGTTGTGTCCTAGCCTTATAGCAGTTAACATTACATTTCTTTCACAATTGGGGATGGCAGATTGCTTGTATGCAGTCAATTTTCACCTTTTTTCGCCCCACTTTCATACACATTTATCATACTGTGAACAAAATGACTGGGAGACAAAGGTCAGGGTCTGCAATTCTGCTAGTAAATGAGATACTAGTGCTATCATTGTTCGGTATTTTGAACTATAAAATTCAGTGATCTGTGTTTATCAAAAGAATAATGGACTGTACCATTTGGCATATTTCTTTGATATTATACTTTTTCATTTAATAGACTCAATTTTGCATAGAAAACTGGAGAGGGAAAACCAGCTGGCTCTGTTAACAAACTCAGCCACAATACTGTAACTTATACTTGCCATCTACGTTAATTAATACATAAAATCACAAATATGCTTGCCATATAATGTTTAGTTTTAGAAAAATATATAACTATTTATCACTTTTGGCACAGCATTTGGAGAGCATTTTAGTTGTAACCTAGTTACTTTAATTGCACTGTATGGTCATTGGTAACTACTGCTATGATCATCTACTCTGTATTCCTGCATAACAGATAAATTTTAGCTTTGCTCAGAAATTTCCAGATATATTTCAAATATCATGTTTTTTACAGTGACACCATGGATCACTTGTTTTATTCGTTTCCTTATTGTTTTCATTGCAAGAATTTGAAATTTTTCTTCTCTACCACGCTGATCTCACTCACCTCTCAAGCTGCTTTTCCCAGCCTTTCCTTCCACAATTATTGCAAAATCTGCTCTTCTCCTCTGCTCGGTCTGTTTTTATGAGTATCAGGGCATAACATTATATATAAATATATATATATTCTTTACGGAAATTCTTTAATGAATGCACAAAAAAATTACATTCACTGTATTTGGGAATTAAAAAAAAATGTTTTCGTGTTGCTTTGTTTCAAAATATAATCTTGTGCCTTTTCTGCCTTTCTCATCAATTTCTTCTAGCTGTATTCTATGTTATCTATGTAGAGTGTATTATTACCAGTGCTGTTTAAGGCTAGGCCCATAGACTCTGAGTTCCCAATTTGAAAAGGTCTCTGTCCTGGGCAGCAGCTGTTCATTGTATTTTTATACAAAAAATATATGTATATGATTATTGAGTGAAAGCATATGTGCATCTTGATCAAGTGCTATAGGAGTCAAAAAACAATAAGTGCTTTGTTCCTTTGGAAGTATAAAAAAGACCAGACTTTGATCCCACTGCGTCTCAGGCTGAATCTGCACCTTGCAGTATCTGAAGCTCTGGGTGAGACTGGAGTCTTCATCATGCTACAAATAGGGATTGTTTCTGCTCCTCACAATTTGTGCAAGTTTTCTGAAATAACGTTAATTTAAAAACTCTGAGAAACCAAAAACTAAAATGGAGCTCTTTCCATTTCATGATGCGTAATGCCATTTACGCAATACAAGAACTCTTTGCTATGAAATGTAAACATTGACTAAAATGAGAAGATTCTCTTATATTACCTAAGGATAGGAAATAACAATCCACCTCTTCATATTAGATTTGTAATTCTTAGAATGAGAAATGTTTTAGGGGTCAAAGGAAGCAGAAGCTTAGGTCAAAATGAAAATGAATATGAGCAGTCTCATCTCAGTTATAAATTTGCATGTACACATTTCGAATCTATCACGGCTGACAGAGAGGGACTTGACCGGGAGTCCGATTAAGAAAGGCACAAGACTGGAGTTAAAGGCAATTTCCTTTGCAGGTTGTATAGGTCTGGGAAGGGAAAACATACACAGCATCTCTGATATGCTTGATATCAGCTCATGCTACAAATCTATCATCTACAGTACTTATAATAAAGAGGAGTTAATTACAAGCTCTCTCCACCCTCCTCTCCCTTTCTTCCACCATATATTATAAATACTTCACTTGCAGAATGGATCCTAATCAATCTCATTTATATAGCAGAGCTAAGCTTTCAAGGCATACAAACATCGCACAGAGGCCTGTCAGCTAGACTCTCAGTCACTTTTGGTAATATTTGGAAGAAAAAAATGAACTCAGGCCCTGTTTGAATACAGACAGAAAAAGGATTTAACACAGCAATCAAGAAGTAGAAGAACAGAAAAAAGCCAACAGAAAACGGGATGTCTCTGAGTTGCTCAGTTTTAATATTGCTGAAATATAAAACTGGAAGAAACCTCTTTCAGTGGTATATAAAGTGTTAGGCTTCATAATGCTTCTAGTAGCTCCTTCACGGTCCCAATTAAATCTTTAAAATTTCATCTGTAATATTAAAGCTGCTTCTTTATAGACTGCTTTCTAGTGCAAAACTGAAGTGCATGCAATCTTAACAATGTTTGTAGAAGAATGAGATTTGAATCAACTATGAGACTCGTAATCTTAATTGTCAAGAGGTGTGGGAAGATGAAAAATCTCCTTTCCCTGTAACCTAATCAAACCCAGCAATATCAGCTTCTAGATTGCAATGTCAGCCTTTCCACTGAAGGGCTGAGCAGGAGGCTAAGAAAAAATTAATCATAAACATTAATGTAAATACCAAAAGTTCATACTGGTCACGCTAGGTAAGCCACCTCAGCAACATTTGTGCTCCCTCTTGTACTCTCCCACTTATGTTGCTGGCACTGCTTTCCGCATCCCATCCCAATAGGCTGCAGCAGGAGTTGTATTTTGAAAGGTTTCCCAACGGATTGGTTGAAAATTCAAATTGCATGTTTTCATAAGGAGCCCACAATGACTCAGAAATCAGAACCGCTTCCAGTTCATTTGAGGAGGAACTTTACACTCCAATTCTCAATTCGGAAAGAAAAGATTTCTTTAGAAAAGAGTCCGTATTAGCTATCAGTGTTGTAGCAAGGCAGAGGAAAGGACTGCTATGGTTTGTGAAACACTAGAGTTTCAGCCTGTGCCAATACTGCATTATGGCTGCAACCACCTTCCTATCCTTGATGCTGATGCTCATCAGGTGCATGGACACGTGAGGACATTAGGGAAAGACAGACACATTGTCCCTGAGTCCTAACAAGTAGCAGTCATAACTCACCTCTAGCAAGCAAGAGGACACTTCGTCTGAAATCCTAAGAGCTTGCTTTGGGATTGGTATAGTACTGTAGCCATGAAGATGAGACCACTGTTCAGGACAATGTGACTTAGCCAGCTAATACGTCCAAGAGCGGTGAAAGACGTAAGTAGTGTCTTTCCCACCCTCTTCAGCAACTGTCAAGGACCCTGTGAAGCAGGCTGGGGAGACACCATACCATTGCTGACACAAATTTCAGGAACCATCAAGATTCTTGGATTATCATTGTCATAGCCAGTAGCAAAGTGCTGGAATTCAAAAAGTAACTTGACTTTTCAGAAACAGCTAAAAAGGAGGAACTCTCTTCACAACAAAAATAACAGCAATCCCTTTATGGCTCCTCGAGTCTGCAAGTTTACCCAGACTTCTAAAGCCACCCCTAAACCCTAAAAAGATGAAGAGATACTTTTTTGTGTTATCCTCTGCATAGATAAGGGAAGACTCTGAAACCCTCAAGACAATCCCCAAGGCAGAGATGTCTGTTTGCCTACAAAAATATTTCAGTGACCGCTAACAGTATCATCTGTCTCTCGTCTTCTGTATGAAATGTACCGAAAGCAAAGGTGAGGTGTTTGATACACGGTGGAGTGAGAAAGCAGCTGGAATTACTGCAATTTATGCACAGCCAGCCAGACAAGCTGTTGCAATGGATGGTTATGCATTTGAGCACAGCCTGCAGTTGGCACATTGTTTAAATAAAAAATATGATTCCCACACATTCAAAGCAATGATGGAGAGCTAACGATCAGTTCCATAGGAGTGGGCTGTTGCTTCCTAATTATTATTTGGACTCACTTTTTGATAGCTTAGTGATGGGTTTTGTTTTATTAAGTAATATATTTTATGAAATACATCCTTTATTACTAAATACCAAACAACTCACTGCTGAAGTGAGTGATTTTAGATAAACTGCAGAATTGCCATTCTGCTGGGCAGGCCTTTCATGCACTAACGAGACCCACAGAATGAAACTGATATTGCTAGCAGATAATAGCATCTTCCTAGTGGTGGAGCAAATCTGGCAAGTGTACCATCAGGTTCAATGTTAGTAGGGCAGTGGCCAGGATTTAATATGCTATAACAAACTGAACATTATTTCACATGCAATGTGCCATGGATTCTGTCTTAGTTTCACTCATCTCAGTCCTCCAAAAGAATTCAAGGGACCCAGAGTTACTTTTTTCTCTACTTCTTTGCCACACTAAGTTCAAGCAAAGCACACAGAAATAGAACTGACCCGAACAAACGACTGATGGTTTCTCTTGGGCTTCAAAGGCAAAAAAGGAAAAAATGCAGCCTTTTACTGTCTGTGGACTCTACCCAGAATAAAGTGGACAAATGGAAAGAAACAGAATTTGTTAGTACCTCTAACCGGAGACAAACACCTAGCAACTGCTAGACACCATTTCCATTATAGGAGACACTTCCTGGGAACACTTATACGTACATTAATATGCTCAGCTATCAAATTGCAGAGGAGGCCTGTTCAGATGGTGATGCAGTATATATCAAATAATAAATAATAAATATATAATAAATTATATACCCTAACCCTTAGCTAACTCTAACCTTTAGCTAATCCTAACTCTGAGTTTTGCAACCATTTTGAAACCTACTAACATAGACTACAAACTGTTTTCACTAATCTAGTAAATTACTGTGGCTTTATTGTGAACTTGCAGAAGATGCATCCTGTGGTTAAGGCATTCATGGTCAAGGAGGAGGGTCCATTCGATGGAGTCTTCTGTACCAAAGGACAGTGGAAACAGTAGAAAGAGAGAGAAAAATGATTTGGGGCTGTCAGTACAGGCAGAGACCTAGACACTTGATGTAAGTACCAGCACAGAATATAAACTGTGTCCTGCAAAGAAAGCAACCAACCTAAATTTACTATGGTAAATTAGCAGCTAGCCTATTTAATTTTTCTTCGTTGTATGCCAGATACCAGACGTTTATTTATTACTATATAACCTAGTGTTTTCATTTTTATTTATTTTTTTAAGCACTACGGTCCAATTTTGTCCATCTCAATATGATAATTAAATAGCCAGCAGTATAAAAAAATCCCTATGACTCAATTCCGTGCACAAGCACTGGTAGCTCGCTAAGTGCCCTCGTGTTGTGAGAAAGTTTATTCTGAGACCTGCTCACAAATGAAGCAGAACTATCCAGTCCCTCTTGGACAAGCTGATCACCTGAAAAGCAATAAGCCAGTGACTTTGTTCTGTTGGCCTCCAGGATATGAGCAAATAGTTAATGTAACTTCCAGCAAAAGTAGCACAGAAAGCATACCTATGAGGTAAGTATCTGTAATGCAGATACAGGCAGCACTAAAGCACAGAAGTTCTTGTTACTGTCCCAAAATACTCTGCTGTGACAGGGAGAGCACAGACATCCCTATTCTATCAGTCAACGTCTCACAGCAACTAATTTTCCACCAGCGATCAGGAAGCTTAGAGCACTCTTTCATCAACATCCAGGGAACTGAACTAGTTCCTGGTGCGGAACACTTTGCCCTTCTGGTAATGTAGTTTGTGTTTTAGATTTTGTTTGTGACAAGCTTTGCATTTTGCTTGGGTTTAACATGGCATTACAGCTGATAGGTGTTTCACTTTGTTACTGCCAGGTCCGGAGATACCACAACCTGGAAAAGGAAAACAAGTGCCTGAAACAACTGATTGACAAGCCTAAAACACCTGGGAGAAGACCACTGTACAAGAAATAATGGCTTAGAGAAAAACAAATTAGGAGCCGATTTATATTCCAGGAGACATTTTATTGCCTGCCACTCTCCATCCCACTGAAACATTGTGATGGATTGGGGTGAGTGAAGAGAATTGCTAGGTGCTAGTAATGACAATTTGAACAATGAGGCGGAGGAAACACCCCATGCTCTGCTTCTCCCCAGAACACAGCCTATTGTGGAGGGAATCAAGGAAGGGAATATGACCCACTAGTCACTGGAGGCATCTTGGGATGTGTTGTTCATATGCACATTCACACTGTGGGCATCCCTAACCCCAAACTCTGGTCAATTTTAAGGTCTATATTCTAAGGTCGAACTACTCAGAGGAAATTGAAGACTGAACGTGGATTAAATAGAGCTCTACATGCTTTCTACAGAGCTGCAAGCCAGCCAGCAGTTACTTGTCAAAGCATGGAAAGAGATCTAGTCCACTTCATCTACAAAAACCTTGGTGAAAGGGGTGGGAACGTGTTCTCAAAATGTTAATAGACTAAAATATATTTGAGTTCGTTCTTTGAAAAAACTAACATCAGAGCGTGACTATGTGCAAGCCGGGACACTTCTGAAATGATGGTGTTGCAATTACTGTCATCATCATGAACCTGCACATACAGGCATTCAGCTTTCTGAAAATGAGTGTTAATCCTGCATTCCCAATAGCTTTAGGAAATAATAAGGGTAAGATCTCTTTCATTTGATACCAAAAAAAAGAAATTTCTTGATAACAACTAGAGCCAGAAAAGCAGAGTTTCTTCTGACAAAGGAAAGTGGTAGCTGAAAAGAGACGGGAAGACAGGGCTAGGTAGGTAGCGTAGGTGTAAGTTGAGTCATGACTTTTCTTTATTATCAGTGGCCAGGATCCAGCCTGGTCTCAGGTAGTATGTTACCATGACAACTTGTCCAAAAAAATGAAGGAGTAGAGGGAAACAGAAAACAGAAAAGGATCTTTGTTTTTCAGCACATTTTCATGGAGAGAGAAGGTCAGAAGTGGGTCTAAATTCCTAAAGCAATGGAGCTCTTAGTGATGTTTCTGACACCTCTGAGATCAATCACAGGACTGTCATGGAAAGGGAGTCTTTCTTTTCCCTAAGAAGCCTGGGAAATTTCCCAGGTTTCAGGATGCTTTCATACTCTTTAAAAATGTACATACACTCCATAAACCTGACTTGATCAACAGTAAGTCTCTGACATCTGCTGGCTTGTCACTAGGTGGAACAGAGGTTTTCTATGCCCATGCTGCTAAATATGAGCGATGAGGTGTTTCTTCAAGCAAAGGTTGTCTGAAGTAAGTTTCAAAATGTCAGCCTCAAAATCAAAATGAAGTCCTCTTAATGCCTCTTGAGTCTTCAAACGAAGAGGATTTGAGAAGACAGATGTGCCTGTCAGGTCAAACTGTGGTAACTGCTGATATACCACAGCTTGAAAAATAAAGGGCATATTGTCTTACCCTCCCATCTCATGGGGCCCAACTCTGGCACAGTCCAAGCATTGAGCTTGTTTAACTTGCTATTGCCAAAATTGGAGGGTAGTGAAGAACAGGAAAAGAAATTCAGGTCTGGACACAGAGAAATCCAACAGCCTTTGGGATTTCAGCCCTTCAGGAACTAGCTTTGTGACAAGAGCCTGCTATGTTTCCAGGGATACCCCAATAATTGCGTTTTATTCTCTACAGTTATCTGAGTTGGGTCAAGCTACCAGTTTGACTTATAGTGCTCACTAAAATAGAGAAGCCTTTTTAAGGGGATTATGATATTTGATATGAAATCAAGGAAATGCTCAAAATACCTGGACAGTGGAGAAACAGATGCTGGACTATTTTGGCTATGGAGAGAAGAGACAAGCAGAGAACAGATATTTCCCAAGAATAAGACAGCCTATTGAAAAGGAGCCCAAAAAACCTCCTTTGTTACCACAGGATTGTAAATATTTGGGGAAAACAATACAAGCACTGAGGTGAAAAATTCTGCGATCTCTTCCCTCTGAGGTCAGCTATAACTCTAGAAAAAGCCCTGTGGTTAAATGGACAGGAAGGTAAATAACAGAAGCACTGTTCCTTGAGTTCCACCTTGCAGGGACCAGATAGCCAGCACTGACATAACTACTTCCTTCCTAATCTTTTTGCGATCTTTTTCTTTGTTGAAGGATTTATAAGCAATAAGAAATAAATTCTCAGAAGAATCAGAGGAGAGTAGGTGAGGGATGAGACCCTGGATGGAGATGAGGGATGAGCCATGTGGATGGAGAATTACTTTATTCTCTGTCCTGGGGTTCTTGATGACCTGAACAGATAGCACACCACTCCCTCTGAAAGAGAAACGTCTGGGTCATACCATGGCAGAAGCGATGCCTTCATCATGGAGATTTCTATGATCTCAGAGACAGATTGAGCCTCAGGACATAGCAAAAGTACTGATACGAGATCAAACGAAAAGTTGATTTTAGAAAGCACCCGTAAATAAGAAAGGAAAGCTCCTGACAGGGAAATCTCAAATATAGGGAGGCTCAACAGTAAACAGGCAGAAATACTTTGAGTCTCGTGAGGATGCAGATTGTGCATATATGACACACTAATAGCAAGATCATTACATGTTTTTTCTCTCATCTCTGACATTTCAGATCCAACAGATTTGGTTTTGGGAGGAAATGAGGAGAGGCTGGAACACAAACTAGCCACCATGTGAAGGGCTTGATTTTGTTGGGGAAGACGTCCTAGAGAAAAAGGTGAGATTTCTTCTGTGTCGCTTTCCCCTTTTGGGAGGAAAAAAAGCATGCAACATATCCAACGAGTGTGCCAAAAGTTGAAACAGTTGAAGCAAAATTAGGAAAATAAGGAAGAAAGGTTAACACACTTTAATTTTATTGAATAAATGTCAGATGTGCTCAGTGAATAAACAGGGCTCCAACTCAAATCAGGCCAGTAAGAAGAGATGAACGGATGGGAGATACCCTTGTCCCTCTCATACTAATTAGGCCCAGTGTGCTGGAAGACTACAGAGGGTGCTCCTTCAGGACCAACACTGGACTGCAAGAAGGCTTCCTCTACGTGTTTGCAATGAAAGAAAAAAGGACTTTATTTGCCCTAAATATGAGGAGCTTGGCTAAGCAGCAAACTCCAGAATAGGATAATAGTGTACAAATATGTAGTGCATATAAACACACAGAAGAGGTAATCAGTGAGGACAAGGTGGGTGATAGGTTAGTGCAGTAACAGTACTGAGTTGAAAAAAGAAAAAGGAAAACAAAGGGATAAGTGTAGTCCAAATGATAAGAAAAAAATTTTAGACAGCAGTATCTATTCAGCTGTGAAATATTCTCCCAGAGGATAAAGAAGTTCTATAACCTATGACATTTTAAATCCACTGTAAACAATTTGCTAACGTAAACTGCCCCCTCTTAAAAAAAAAAAAAAAAAAAAAAAAACAACTAAAAAAAGTAGGAAACTTTTGGCTCTGGACAAAGTGACCCAGTCCACTTCTCAAAAAAGTTCTCACTGTTCAAAATTCAATGAACATTTATATTATCCATTTCTTCAAAGACTGGCCTCATCAAATAGTGGAATTTCTAATGTTTCATGCCCATGTAAATCACGGTTCTACATATGGTACTTCACATGTTCACCATTCAACATTAATAGCAGAATTTTCATTATGTAATACTAATAAGGAGATTTAATTTATATAAAAGAAAAAGATCTGAAAATGTATTATCCAAGTTGAAGGTGTGCTGTGAGGTGACAAAGCAATTATCAAGATCATTATTATAGTACATTAGTGTCTAATGGTGTGTGATAAGGATTGGAAAATGCCTTCTATGTACTTAGCTATCTTTCATTTGGCATTCAGCGACAAAATGAAAATGTCCTGTATTGTACGTATACACTGAACAACTGAGAAAATAGAAAGCAGTATCAAATGCTTAGAGATGTAGAGCAGAAAACCAGCAACATGTAAACAGGAAAAAAATTTAAACACTTTTTCATTTTTATAACCAGCAGTGCCAGCTTTGGAAAAGAAGACCCATAAAAGGTGCTGAGATGGTGTCTTGAGTAAAGCAATTTCTGTTTCCTAGGGTCTCTTAAAAAAAAGTGGTAGTGTGTAGTGTGTGATCACCATTTATATATACAATTTTTAAAGAAAATGCTTTTCTTTCACCAAAGTTTACTTTTTTTAGCAAAAGATGCCTGGCCGAATCCATTTAAACAGCAACATGGAATTTGGCAGCAATTCATTTCTGCTGAGATTAAACCAGCTGCTACTGAATCCATTGATCCTTTTAGCTATTGATTTGTTAATTTAATAAAACCCGAAGTTTTAGAATGTGAACAAATTCACAATGCTGAGGAGACAGGATTTTGATAAGCTCTGCTGCCAGACTAAGCTGGTAACACTGTCAAACGAGAAAATCACACATGACTTAAAATATTGAAGATTTGGAATGTGGCAGGTTGCTTAAAATATGATTCCAAATAGAAACTGTGAGCTGCTAGAAAAAAGCTCTCACAATTAAAAAGGATGATCTTAAAACAACAGATCTGCTTTCTTTGTCTTCTATCTACTAATATTAGAGCAATTTTGCCATATTTCATGGTCCTATTTGCTTTGAAGAACCAAATTATCTTTAGAAAATAATAGGTTCCATTCTTATTACAAAGAAAATTATCATAGGTTCTAACTAAGGATCAAGTTCTCCCTGAGACAGCTCCATGCCACAACAGTCCTCACTGTGCAGCTCCTAGCTTTTGTTCTCAATCAAAAGAGTGTATTTCCACACAGGTAGAGACTTCGCAGTCTAAACATGCCATGCTCTTAGTAGATACCCAATCTGTATCACTGGCAGTCACGTTCTGCTGTCTTCTTCCCAACTTGAGGCATTATACCCATTAGCATGCATTCATTTTCTCATTAATTCAATTCACAGAAGTGAACGCTTGTGACTCAGAGGGCCGTAGTACAGCTGTGTAGTAAGACTGCCAACCTGACAGAGTGACCTCTCCTGCCAGTGGTGTTTAGAGCACAACAGCAATTTACTACCAAAACAGGTTTTCTGTGGAAAATGCTAGTTGCAGAAAATTGGTGCTTTGAAAAAAAAGAAACTGTAACAAATCTGTAAAAACCTGCCTGTTTTCCTACCAGCTGTCTTGGAGAACTGCTGGGGATCCCAGGTTATGAATAACTTGAGCTCCAACAGGCTGACTGAGGACGGAGGTACCTTATAACAACTTCTAGTAGCTCAGGGGTGAATTTGCTGTGTGGATGGCATCAGAGGAAGGAATTAAAAGATTTTCAGTGTTTCTGTCTCCATCAAATGGATTGAGGTTCTGTATTCCCAGCATAAAACTGAAATACGCAAAGTATACGAGAAAACGTAAATATTACTGTTGAGGAAAGTATTCTCCCATTTGGAAAATTTTCCTTAACAAGAATTAGCTTCAAGATTAGTGATCGTCAGTTTAGCCTGCCATACCACTCCTAGATGAGCACTGCATCACCACTTACGAACAAGAGTACAGTGGCGTTAGCAAAACTTGACAAAACAGAATGAGAAATAGAAGAAAATCTGGCAACACACGACTGACTCCAGCTTTATCATGGGCTTCCTGAGGAAAAGGAGAACAGAAGCCTTGACATTGCCAGGCTTTGGATGCTCAAACTATTCTCCAAAAACCTGTAGCTGCAATAGCTGAAAAGTGCATTCCAAACACTCACCATTCTAGCCATATAAGCAGAGGACTTTATACATAAAAATGTAAATATAAGCACCAAGTTTCTATGTTTTTAAAATTACTGATAAGAGTCCCAGTGTGCTAGATTGGAAATACAAGTTTCTGTTCGAATGGGTTTCATGAATCCATTGCAGTCTTTACTGAAGTTTTTTCCGCTGGAACAAAGAGGACGCATGGAGATGCACAAAGAGTTGGGATATTGGCAAGGATATACATTTTCTCCTCAAAAAATTAAACTAGAAAGTGTGAAAACTGAAGTCTAGGGGAAATAAACCCTAGACAACTTCCATGCCCAAAAAGTTGTTTGCTTTACTCATGGTCTAAACATTACTTTTGGACTTGGCTCATTCTTATTATATATAATGTTTATACTCTCCATACAATATATAATATCTATGCAGTATTGATATATAAGATGCATAATATATATATAGATCAGATTAATATCCTCTCATTCTACAACATGCTAATAGTGCCAGAATTCAAAGAGCAGCCTCTTGGGTGTCCAAGTGAACATTTGAAATAAAACATTTGCATGCCATGCCAGCAGCTGAGAACACTATTTCATTAAAAGACAGAGCAACAAAGAATTAATGCATCACTATTGAGATAAGCACCTTGATAAGTTTGAAGGAAAGTTTAGACTTCGAACTTTTCACATTTTCCATTCCATACAGGTTTACTCTATTACTGAAAACATGAACACGGGTAAAGAGCACACTAGATAAGTCAAATTCAAGGAAAACTTAATATGTTTGTAGAGGTACATGACGTGAAATAATGGAAAACAACAAAGCCCAGGAAATCTAGATAAGTATTAATGTGAGTCTTGAGGAAATCCATATACTTACAAATTTTCACTGTCCATGAAGTTCCAGTCTGAACAGAGGCAACCCAAGGTCAAAGCTATGCATGGTATGCAGCCTGTGCAATAAAAATGTAAATATCCTTCATTCTATCAAACTATAAATGTGTTTAGTTACACTATGCAACTGGTCATCAGCACAGCAAGGAAGAGAGAGCGATGAGTCTATTCTTCAGGGAAAGTCAGTTCAAATATTGATAAACAGAACTATAGAAAGTCCAGCTCTTATTGTTACTTTATTTCTTCTATATGTGCACACACCACATGCACATACAAATAAATCTGTATGGACCAAGTAAAATAAGGAAAAATAAAACTAAAAGTAGATAGCTTATTCATAGGCATCAGTAGTGATTAGAGGCTTGACAAAATACCTGAAATTATTTTGAACTAGTTAAAAAAATATTTAAAAGCTATCTGCTATTTTTTGATCTCAATTTATTTGTTGTTTTGTATTGGAACAGCTGCAGGTTGGATATGTGACATAATCAAACCGGCTTTCAACCCGGCTTAAAGTCAATTTCCCTTCCTAGTCCTGATTCAATTTAAAATATATTGTCCTTCTGTGTGGAAATCTACCTTAACGTGAATATGGTTAAAACTGAAAGTCATGCCAAATTTTAAATATTTCCATGACATAAGGGTTTACATTTCAAGCTCTGCAGTGCAGCGGCTGTTCTTTCTGGGTATTTTGAAGGGATCTTGAATGACAGAAACTTGGTGTGAGACTGGGCCTTTTGCACATCTGCCATGGCAACTCAGAATTATATTAGCACTCAAACAATGAACAACCATGAGACATTCAGTAATCACTGATGTGATTTTGTGAGACAGAAGTTGTGTTTTATTTATTTACCTTCAAACTTGACGCACCCCAGAGCCATCAACAAGAAAGTAAACACTGTGACTGTGAAATTAAACAGTAGATGCTATATACTTAATATAAACTTCTATGCCACTTTTAACATTAAGCCTCACTTAGGATAGGTTATTGACATGAGAATATACCAATACTTCCCATATTCTTTCACGAAAGCCACGGATCACTCTGGTACCTTCCATGTTTGAAAGAGATACATTACCTTACTTTCTAAAGATGGCGACTCAATGTTGTATCTTTTAACATTTCATCCCAATGTGAAAACTGAGTCCCGGTATCATCCTAGGTGATTGGCATAGGATGATTCCTGTACTTGTTTTATTCTTCAGCATCAGGAAAAAAAAAGTCTAGAAACTAATCCTGAAGCATAATGAAGAATTAAAAATTCAGATGTCAGTTTGCAGTAGAACTGGCCAACAATTTTTCTTCCATTAGAAATGAGTAACTTCAATATATAAATTTCCAAATCAGTTTGGCTAGTTCTGTTGTATTAGTTGATGCAATTAGAATAATAGATTTTAAATGGGTTTGTATTTCAAGTATGATTGTGCTGAATTGAATTATTCCCCACTTATCATGAAAATATTGGATGAACACACCTCATTTTCAACCCACACTTTTAAATTGATTTCCATCCAGCATGACTAAATTTTTAAAACAAAGTAGGCAGATACTTCACGCTCTCAAGTGCTGTCACAAGTAGCAAATCTGATCAAGAATACAAAAATAACTGAACTAAGTCCAACCCCTCTATACAAATTTGCAAATGGCCGCACACCTACGGGAGTTTACTCATCATCATCTGTTCTCTAGCCCAGAATTTGACTCACACAAAAAAATACAACGTATTTTTAAGGCTTTCCATTTAGAGATATTTAATTGTTGAAGAAATGCTGTTGATGAAGTTCAAGGTGATATGGAAAGGAAGACTAAAAGAGGGTATAACGCAAAACAACATGGACTGGATAATGTGGTTTTCTCCTCAAACAGTATGCAAAGATCATTTCCAACCTGGACAACCTAGGAAAATCACCATAATCTCTTCTATGCAGGGATATGTAATGGAGTACTCCAAAGAAAAAAGTTACCTTGTACAATCTGTCTTCCTGTGATACACAGAAACTCTCCGTATAGCTCTCCAGCTTCTCGCAGAAACCCTGACAGTTTCGTGGAATTCTGCCACAGCTAGTGGAGTGAAAATGTCACTTCCCAGAGAAGCTAGCACAACGTTGAGGCCACAAAAACATTTTGCATAATAAAAATTATGACTGCTTTGCAATGTAAAATTATATAATTAATGCATACAGAATAGTAGAGTTTTAGAATAAAAATAAGGCAACATTTGAAAAACCTTATTTCATTAATGACACCTGTTATGAAAGGATAGCAAAGAGAGTTTTAAGGCTGATAGTTTTAATTCCTAACATATTTTTGTGTCTAGTAGCGGGAAAAATATTTATTGTGATTAGGAGATACAGAAGAAAAGAAGAAACTTCTTATTGGACACCATTATACATCAAATATTAAATGAGTTTCTACCATGAAAAAAAAAATCATAATAAGGAAACACATAGATGCAAAAGAAAGGCTAATGCACAAGGCTGATAAAGACAAAAACTGGAGCTCTGGGAGACAAATCAGGTAGAGCTTTAATTTTCCCTGACTCATATGGTACTCATTCATTTTCTGAAGGACTGAAGAATGACACCATACAGTATCACATATAGAAAAAAAGAGATGCCACTCCTACAGAACGGCACTAAGGATGGTGGCACTGAGGAAGGTGACACTTCTTATGTGGCATGTGGAGGCAAAGCAGTCCCCTTGGTGGGTTTAAGCACAGTTGGATGACGGGCTCAGGAATGAAATAAGGGTCTGATAGACCCTTAGCAATCACAAGCAGCAAGCAGTAGCAAGAAAAAAAAAAAAAAGTAACTTTTGAGAAAGATGACCAAGGCCTTTGGATCTATACACAGTGGGTTTCCTTAGGGCTTTCTCCGCATACCCTGGGGCTTGCAGGAGCTACAGCATCAGTAACTGAAAAAGGCCACAACAGAGAAACAAAACCCCACTGTCCCGTACAGGACAATTGCTTGCATGGCCTTAATTGAAGTCAAGAAGTACAGTCACATTAATGGATATTTGTGAAGATATAAATCTACTTAGTACTGCTCCTGTGTAGACTTGTTTTCCAATGTGGAGATGTGCATAGGGCTGGCAAATCCAATACAGGACTTGTGAGATACCCATGCCCTTTTGGAGAAATAGCTGGAGGCCAGAGAGAATACATCAGGATGTTCACAAGAGCACTAGACTCTGTGTTTAAGCAACCGAATCTCACCACTAGTATCTGACAGGATCAAATGCCGTTAAGAGAAACAGATCTTGAAGGAACATCAACATAACCGTGTCTGAATCTGTTTTTAAATGCTCTGCATATGGGATTATCATAATTATTCTTACTAAAAAATCTGAAACACACAATGCATATGTTTCCTATAATAAAATATATCTGTATTAGGTACTGAGAAAGGCCTGTGGGGTATATCTTTTTTTACCATGACCTGAAAACTTCCTAATGACAATTAAAAACCCCAAATAATAAGTCAATATGACTTCTTACTACATGCCAGAAACCAAAGCAGGGATCATTCCTAATTCTGTTTCTGAATAGCAGGAAGCAGTGTTGTTAATTATATCCACCTTGTTTTTCACAGTCAGCTGCTGGAGGTTATAGTTTCCCAATATAAACATCGACTGTAATAAAAGTATGAACATAAGGCCAGAGGAAAGAGTGGCTGCTCTGCCGCTCTTTGAAAAGGAGCATATGCGCTCCAGCTCTCAAAACTGATTAGTTATACGGACAGAGGAGAGGAAGAACTTAAGCTAAGACACCACAACCCCAGGGTTGAATACTGTTAAAACTTCATTAGTTCTGTGTTCTCCAGAAACTCATTATCTGAAATAACATTTGATATTTCAAGAGTCAAAGGGAACATAAAAGCCTCTCCTACTCTCTGTCCTTTTACATTTTCATGAAGAGTCTAAGTGTATTCGGCTTCAATAATACATTTTAATTTGTTTGTTTGTTCAAGAAAGATCGTTTAAGTCAGTATTACCTGGCAAGAATTGAAAAAAAACCTCATCAGTAAATATTCTTAAATCACAGAATCACAAAATAATTCAAGTTGAAAGGAATCTGTGGAGACATCTATCCCACCCCCAACTGAGCAAGTCTCAGGTAGATCAGTTGCCCAGGGACTCATCCAGTCAAGTTTTAAATACCTGCAGGCATGGATATTCCTCAGCCCTTCTAGGCACCTGCTGCAGTGCTTGACCACCCTCGAAACAACTGGGAAACAATTTCCCCTATTTCAGAACAAATTTCCTATCTTGCAACTTGAGCCCATTGCATCTTTTCTTTTGCCCATGTGGTCTTTAGAGTCTGGCTTTGTCTCCTCTATAATGACCACCATTAGTTGGCTGATGAAGTGCCCATCAGCCTTCCCTTTTCCAGGCTGAACAAGCCCAGCTCTCACAGCCTCTCCTTGTACACCCTGCGCTTCTGGCCCCTGACCAGCATGGTGGCCCACCACTGGGCCTGGTCCAGTACCTCAGCCTCTCTCTGGTACTGGGGAGCCCAAAATTGGGCACAGTACTCCAGGTGGAGTTTCACAAGTGTTAAACAGAGGGGAAGACTCACTGCCTTCTGCCTGCTGGATGAAGTCTCACTAGCATCACCCAGGACGTGGTTGTCTTTTTGTGCTGCAAGGGCACACTGCTAGCTGTCATCTAGCTAGCATGTCATCTACCTGTCATCTACCACTCCTTTTCTGCAAAGCTGATTTCTTGCCAGTTGACGCCCAACCTCTGTTGGTGCTTGGGATTATCCCAGTTCAGATGCAGGATTTTGCACTTGTCTGTGCTAAACTTCGCGATATTTCTGCCAGTCCATTCCTCCAGCCCACTGAGGTCCCACTGAATGACGGCCCTTCCCTACAATGTGCTTTCAAATTCAGTGTTAAATCCCGAGCTTGCTGAACACACACTTCATCCATTGCACAGGTGGTTAATAAAAATGCTAAATGGTCTTGGCCACATCATCAGTAACTGAAGTGAGCCATTGATAACCAGCTATCAGCTAGACCTCGAACTGCCGATTTCTACCTTTTATGCCCAGCAGTCAAGACAGTTTTCCACATACGTGGTGGTCCACCCATCTAGTCTGTAAGGATACTGCCATATGGCAGACCACATCCAAGGCCTTGCTAAAGTTAAAGAGCATCCACTGCTCCCTCTCGTCTTCTCAGCATCACATACCATTGTAGACAACCATCAATCAAGTTGGTCAGATACAATTTGTCCTTGATAAACCCACAATGGTTGTACTAATTAACTTCTCATACTTACATGCCTGGATATGGTTTTCAGAAGGATTTGCTCCACAATCTTCATGGTGATTGAAGTGACACTGTTTGTCCTGGATCCTCTTGAGCTTGCCTCTCTTAAAGAACCATAGAATTGTTCAGGTTGGAAAAGACCTTTAAGATCATGAAGTCTAACCGTTAACCTAGCACTGCCAAGTTACCACTAAACCACGTCCCTAAGTGCCACATCTACACATCTTTTAAATACCTCCAGGGATGGTGATTCAACCACTTCCCTGGGCAGCCTATTCCAATGTTTGACAACCCTTTCAGTCAAGAAATTTTTCCTACTATCCAATATAAACCTCTCCTGGTGCGACTTGAGGCCATTTCCTCTTGTCCTATCACTTGCTACTTGGGAGAAGAGACCAACACCCACCTCATTACAACGTCCTTTCAGGTAGTTCTAGAGAGCGATAAGGTCTCCCCTCAGCCTCCTTTTCTCTAAGCTGAACAACTCCAGTTCCCTCAGCTGCTCCTCATGCTCTAGACCCTTCACTAGCTTTGTTGACCTTCTTCAGACCTGCTCCAGGACCTCAATGTCCCTCCTGTAGTGAAGGGCCCAAAACTGAACACAGTATTTGAGGTGGGGCCTCACCAGTGCTGAGTACAGGGGGATGATCACTTCCCTAGCCCTGCCGATCGCACTGTTCCTGATACAGGCCAGGATGCTGTTGGCCGCCTTGGCCAGCTGGACACACTGCCAGCTCACATTCAGCTGGCAGTTCACCAACACCCCCAGGTCCTTTTCTGCCAGGCAGCTCTCCAGCCACTCTTCCCCAAGCCTGTAGCGCTGCATGGGGTTGTTGTGACCCAAGTGCAGGACCTGACATTTGGCCTTGTTGAACGTCATACCATTGGCTTTGGCCCATTGATCCAGCCTGTCCAGATCCCTCTGTAAAGCCTTCCTACCCTCAAGGAGATCAACGTTACCGCCCAACCTGGTATCGTCTACAAACTTCCTAAGGGCACACTCAATCCCCTTATCCGGATCATTGATAAAGATATTATAGAGAACAGGCCCCAATACTGAGCCCTGAGGAACATTGCTTATGACCGGCCACCAGCTGGATTTAACTCCATTCACTACCACTCTTTGGGTCGGGCCACCCAGCCAGTTTTTTTACATGGCAAAGAGTATGCCCACCCAAGCCATAAACAGGCAGTTTCTCCAGAAGAATGCTATGTCAAAGGCTTTACTAAAGTCCGGGTAAACAACATCCACAGCCTTTCCCTCACCCACTCAGTGGGTCACCTTGTCATAGAAGGAGATCACATTAGTCAAGCAGGACCTGCCTTTCATAAACTCATGCTGACTGGGCCTGGTTGTCCTGTATGTGCCGTGTGATGGCACTCAGGATGATCTCCTCCATAACCTTCCCTGGCACCAAGGTCAGACTGACAGGTCTGTAGTTCCCCAGATCCTCCTTCCATCCCTTCTTGTAGATGGGCATCACATTTGCTAACCTCCAGTCAACCGGGACCTCCCCAGTTAGCCAGGACTGATGATAAATGATGGAAAGTGGCGTGGTGAACACTTCTGCCAGCTCCCTCAGTACCCTTAGATGGATCCCATCCGGCCCCATAGACTTATGTGTTTCTAAGTGTTGTTGCACGTTACTAACCATTTCCCCTTGGGTTATTCAGGCTTCATTCTGCTCCCTGTCCCTGTTGTCCAGCTCAAGGGGCTGGGTACCCAGAGAACAACTGGTCTTACTATTAAAGACTGAGGTAAAGAACGCATGAAGCACCTCAGCCTTTTCCTCATCTTTGGTCACTATGTTTCCCCCTGCATCCAATAAAGGATGGAAATTCTCCTTATCCCTCTTCTTCCCCTCTGGCTCATCTTTTGGCACATGGGGATGGCCAGGTCCTGCGCCTTTTAAGATTTCCTTCTTGAAGAATGTCCAGCCTTCCTGGACTCCTTTGCCCTTCCGGAATGACTCACAAAGGACTCTGTCAACCAGGCCCCTAAACAGGCCAAAGTCAGCCCTCCAGAAGTTCCAGGTGGTAGTCCTGCTGAGCCTTCTCCTTACTTCTCTGAGAATGAAAAACTCTACCATTTCATGATTGCAATCGAACTACTGAAGATGAGTGTGAGATTTCCTTTCTTCCAGTCATCAGAAAACTCTGTTGATCACCATGACCCTTCAAAGGTGACAGATAGCAGCCTGCTGGAATTGCCCAGTTCCCTCACCCTTGAATGCAAACCCTCTGGTCCCATGGGCTAGTCTATATCTAGTCAGTTTAAGGGCTCCCTAGCTCCATTTTCCAATACTATGGATGATGCTTCATTTCCACTGATGCTCAGGGACCTGAAGCCTTAATAGCAGATCTTGCCAGTTAATACCTGTACAATAAAAGTCTGTCATAATTTGTTTTTATCTTTATGTAATAAAGATACCTTAAACTTCCTACCATATTTGACTTCCAAATGTCCCTCTGACTTTACTAACCCTCCCCAGTGTGTAAGTGGTTTATAACTGCTGCATGTTTTTCACTCATTTCCCATTCACTCTGAATGGGAAAAATAAATCAGTCCTTTCTATCATGTAAAGTTACTCATGTTCTGAGTTCAAATGAGTCTTCTAATGGAGTGTTTGTGCCCACAACAAGTAGCATAGGCTACACTTAAGAAAAGTATCTTATACTTTCTAATGACATATTATCATATGCATAGATTTGTTATCTAACCAAGCACTGCAAAACACAGGCTAATGTTAGAAATCAGCTTGTTTGTTTTCTTGAAAACTTGTGTTTTTCAAGACAGTTTTGACTATAAATGTTTTGGTCACATCCTATCATCTGCAGTGGCAACAGAAGCAGCTCACAGCCTGTCTCCTCATCTATTTGTACGCTCAGAAGAAACTTCTTGATACATGGCTTTCATAAGCACTTTGAAGTATGTCACATGAAGAGCTTAAGAATCTCAGACCTAGGTTTCTTAATAATTTGTTTCACTCTACACAAAAAAGAGGCCAGAGAAATCCCCTTATTCAATCTGTTAATTTTCCACTCTGTGTGTTCGGTTAGGGAATGTATGATTTTCTATGCTTGAGTTTCTTTGTCTAATCATACTGAATATCATCAGCCTCAGTCTGTTTATGCTCTACATTTAAGTGACTACTTCTCTGTTCATTGACTGTGAGCAATCTTCTGTAGGATGCAAAGCAGAAAATTTTTTATTACCCAATTTTCTTAATGCCCATGCAGTTTCATGCTGATTCAAGAGATTGCAACAGCTTCATTCTTCACTTTAATTATTTGTGGCCATATTCTGTGAGAGCAACAGTGGTCACTTCAGTTCTACTCCTTTAAGTGATATGTACAGTCTTCCATTATCAACTTCCTGAAGTAAGTGAAGCGCTCAATACATTTTGTATTCATGTAGGTGTACTCATGGTTTCAACATATTTTTTACTTTAGTATTTTAGGCTTCATTTCAGTGGCTTCACTTTTTCTAGCAAATTTTGCACTTATTCCTAGAAATTTCCAGTCAAATTATTATCATTGGCAAAGCAGAGGTAACTAGTTGGCACCCAGAGAGAGATGCATTCTCATGAGTACCAGTTCTGTATTCCATCAAGAAATTATGTACAGATTAAACACTGATACCCCACCTACTCTTATTTATACTGCAAAACAAATTCAGGAAGACACTTAAAATTTTTATTATCAGTACCTTTTACCAGTACCTTGTTATTTGTTACAAAAAGAAACATGAAGTAATACTGTTGGCAATGAAAACCCTAGAAAAAATATAAATACTTAACCCACATTTTCATAACAAATTGCAATCTTGTGTCTAAATGCCATGTTAATCCTATGTATTGAAGTGTTTTATTTCTGGTTTATGTTCTGCTATGATCTGTGAGAAGATGTTCTCAATAAAGTATCAAAGTCTCTAACTCTTAGTTTGCAACACAGGAAAAACTTTGATTCAGAAAATCAACTAACTATAAAAGACAAGTATGAAGTAAGTTAAAGGAAGATATACTAAAGCATTCCATAAAATTGTAAGTCATATGATTATAATACATCTCTTCTGTTAGTGTCCTGTCGTGAAATTTCATGGATTTGATTTGTATCCCTAAAAGAAAAAAAGAAACACCTTGTATTTTTAGCATTCTATTAAATTAACGTTTTGCAGCTATCATAGGATAGCTGGACAATTGCTTTTGCTCTGATTGAGAAAGAAAAGCAATGTCGAACTATTCTCTGCAACAGGAAACGTGCGTTATCAGGTTATTGGGCACTGTGCATCCTCAGCTCTCTGTTCTGATGATAAAAGGAAGCTCAGACTGGGAGCCTGGAATGCAAGGAAACGGTTGCTATCCTGATCAGGGCAGAGGCCACCCTTTTGGTGCCACACATTTCCAAAATTGCTAAGTGCCTTGAGGGGGTCTCCGTAAAAGAGGCAGCCTGAGTTATTTTGCCGTGGAAAAGAATGAGAAACTTCCTTAATGGGAATCTATTTTAATCAACCAGCAAAAGACCTGAAGCTAAGATCATTCATTTCTTTTGCAGGAACCACTAAAGCCTTTCCACGGGTAACAAGTAAAAGAACAGTATTTCATACCCAAGGATAATGGAGAAGTGCTTCCTTCCCCATTCACTCATACTGAGTCAGAATTTCATTTTAAACCAGTTTCAAAGCCCGACAGCAGTGGAAAACACACTCACAAACATCATTTAATCATGCAACTAAGTGTGTTCTCAGGAGCCACGAAAACATTGCTTTTATTTTTGCTTCCTGCTAAAGGGCGGGGACTTTATCCTTGCTGCTCTGAAAGCAGAGAGCTTAGACAAAAAATCTTTTCTCCTAGTGATGATGAGGCTCCAAAACATTGTCAAATTCAAAATCTCAGAAGCTGTCTATAGTTTTCTGCCAGGTTTCTAGTTTATTTATGCCACCTGCTGCTGCCCTGTCATAGCACAGGCACAGCAGGAAACACGAATGAAAAGAAGAGCCACAAACACGCGCGGCTGGATTGTGTTTTCCCAGTGGACCAGCGGGAGGTAAAAATGATAGGGATTACGTTGCCACTTGCCCTGAGGCAAAATGTTAATAATGGAGGAAACAGCCTTATGCTTTCCTCTCCCAAGGGGGAAAAAAAAAGGATCTTTGATCTTGGGAAATTGAGTTTTTATGCCCCTAAAGGTTGCTCACTAGCTTATAAACGTATATTACTGCATGGGGTCGTTAAAATAGCAACATGATAATATAATGGCTAGATTTTGTCCCAAGAAATTAGGTGCTGATGCCTTCCAAGGTGGCATCAAATAGGTTTTTCAGATAATCCAAAAGAGGGGGGTTTATTTCAGCACAGCTTTATTACTACAGCAAGTTCTTTTTTTGGCTTTGTGTTTGAAGATTTTCACATTAGGTAAATGTACATATACTACATCTGTAGTATGTAGAAATACTACAGCCTGTTGTCTGCAATATTAATCCATATACATCTTTCAATGGAAAGTAGGAATAAAACTCATTTGTAGTTCACTAAAATCTACAAGTTTAAGTCTAGATACTGAGAAAGCAAATAGATTTTAGGGGTCTCGGCTACTTTCTCTGCAGGCACACCTAATCACTATGGCCTTCTTTCCAGTTGTCATTTAACTTTCCATAAATGGCACTGAGCTTACAATTATGTATTTCAAAAGAGGCATGATTAAGTACTGTGTTCTTTTTTGTTGATAAAAACAGGAAATGTGCAGCAGCAAAGGCAGGCTCCTGACCTCATCCCAGATCAAACCAAAATCATCTCCCACATTTCACGATAGTAAATCTTTGCCAAATATCAAACTTGAAATCCTAAATCATAAGAACATGAATTGCATATGACAAGATTTTCTCTCCATGAGAGATTTAGAATCAGTGGCAGTACAAAACCAACAAAGCATAATCATTGCCATCTCTAGTAAATCTGTTGATAAAAGTATTTCAGTATCTTTGCTACCACCTTCTGATACCCAAAAGGCATTCCTGAAATTACAGCTATATGAGGAACCCTTAGCAATTTTGCCTTAGGATCAATGCTGTTGATAGGATTTTTCATTTCCTCTGCATGGCTCTGGGTCATAGCAACTTCTCTGCTCATACTTACCTTATACTTCTAGTCTAAGAGTATGTGTACATAATTCCCTATCAGTATTAAATGGATTTATGAATATTTATTGCTGAGAGAACAGTTCCTTCGCTATATTAATCACAGTGAGAAAAAGTACTGACTCATGTCCAGCATAATACGTTAAAGCTGATAAAGTACAAAAGTTTATTACAGACTACCTTTCTTTTCCCCTTCTACTTTTTATTTTGTTAGGGGCTTATCGCAGAAGCAGTTTTATTTAGCTTTATTATCTTGTACTTGGGGAGAAGACTGTAGAAGCATTGCCTGCTGATCAGGAGTACATAAACATAAAATAGATTTTTAAAATGTCATATTTGTATCAATCTAACAAATTGATGTTTTACAGAATAAAGTTATGTCACAGGATAGCTGGGCAATGTTGCTTTTATTCTGCTTCGGAAAGAAAAGCAATATCAAACTCTTCTTGCAACTGAAATTCTACATGTTATCAACTTTGTTGGGTATGGTGCTTCCTCAGTTCTGTTAGGATCTTACAGAAGAACCTTAAAGATACATTAGCTATCAGATTTTCCAAGAAGCAATTTATACGTAGTGGACAAGCTATACTGTGCACATTGAAGACTGAGGCAATCCTTCAGAAAAGATACAAGTCTAAACTTCCTACCATATATGAACCATAGGCAGACTGCAGAGGAGGGGCAACCAGCTGTAGGGGTTCGTATGGGAACAGCGCCTGATGAACTGGAACGTCTCAATGGAAAGAACAGTGCAGACTCACAGCAGAAACAAGTCGCAAGTTATTAGAGTACAAACATTTTGGCAGCCATCTACAAATGGAAGTGAAGAACTGATGGAGATGTCTGTACATGAGGTGCAGTACTGCAGAGAACACCAGAGGTAAGATTTACTAAGTCACCTTGGCTACTACAAGCAGTCATGCAAAACAGAAGTCTACACAGGTTTATTTACCCTACCAAGAAATCACATACCATCCCTTGTAATTAGTACGAGTTGTCCTACCAACCCCCTGCTTAAGTTCTAAGAACTTCATCAGCATTGTGCATGGCATTGACTAGAGGGTGAAGAAGCAAATAGGTTTACCAAAAAAAGGAAAACAAAATTACATTTAGCTACATATAACCTTGCATAACAAAAACATTCTTAAATTGTATCTTAATGAAACAATTAGAGCACTAAAGTATTCTCAACTCAATCCTAAAACTGCTTTAACAAGCAAATACAACTGAAAAACTAGTTAGCAGTATCTGCCTTGGGAAAGAAAAGATAGCAAATTCTAGCTCTGAAAATCTCCTGCTTTCCAAATACCTCCCCAGCCCAAACGTTTTAATAAAAAATGTCACAGTATTAGGAAGACAGGACACAAACAAAAGACCCCCTAAGAGAACCCCACCTCCAAAACTAAAGCAAACCCCCCTATCTAAATTACTGAGCAAGGATAGAACTTACTAGGGAAAAAGAAAGAAAACAAAACACAGAATACCTTTCTTTTCTTTGTTTTTTTTATTTTTTTTGTTTGTTCCCCCCCCTCCCCTCCCCCCCAAAGAAACAGAGAACAACTTTCAATAAATTGAATCTAGGCATACCAAGACTAAGTCTTGACACCTGAGGATACCCACAAAAGGTGAAATTCTGTTCTCAGCAAGTGAGGGAATGCAGTTAGGCTGGAGAGCCGGCCTCGCCAAAACAGGCAGTGGCCCCCACATACAGAAATCCTATCAGGAGACAACTTTGAGGGTCACTAGGGGGAGACTACACAAATACCGGAAATCTAGTGCGAAATAACCAAATAGCAAACCAGCCAAATTCATGATGATATTTCCATTTATAGAGTTTTTATTTAGCTTTGTTATGTTTTATTTAGGGAGAAAAATGTAGAAGCACTACTTGCAATTTGGAGTATCTATTTCAGCCTATGAGAGGACTTCAAATTGAAAATGCTTATGTGAAAGAATACATTTACCCCCAATGTTTACAAAATGTTTGTTTTTTGATATTAGTAATTTTTCCCATATTTTCTAATAACACTAATGGCTTTAGTCTTTATGAAAGAATTAGAAAACAAAGAAAGCTACAGAAAAATGTCTGCTCTGCTCAGGAGCTTAAGTTTGTTCCAACAAAGCTAAGCTAGTCAAATAATACAGAAAATAGAAAAGCTAAGAGAAATTTTTGAAGATCAGTGACATCCAACACTTCTGTGCCTAAGGACATAATTGATGCTTAGAGCTCAATAATTTTTATCTGGTGTTTTTTTTTTTTTTTAAAAGGAGATTAGCAATTGGATGAATAATGAAATCATTTCCTGGATACTATCATGATGATTGCCCCTCTTTAAAGCCTTCACAGCTAACAGAATTTACCAGATACACAACAAACAGCACAACTTTTCTTCCAGGTTAAATCTTAGAAAGGATCTTAAAATTTGAGCGAAAAGCTTTGCAAGCCTGATAACACATTTCAAATATTACTTCTGTATAGAAAGCCAGAAGATCACTTGTTTTCCCTCTCTGCATACTACTTCAGCAGGAAAGTCCCAGGTGTAGCTCACAGGACAAGCCTGCTTTTGCTGCTTCGTCAGAAAAGCCATTTCTATTTGTAGTCTGTGTAGTTTAAAAACAGCAGCAATGTACTATACAAAATACCTGGGTGGCTTCGACCTGTCTGAAAGCGTTCCTCTCAGACCTGTTCTGGTGTATGCTAAGTGTGTGCTTTCCATTTGGGTCACCCAAATACTGTCAAAGTGCAGACTAGTGGATCTCAGACTTGGTTAACTGGCTACATGTGAAGTCAGGCGATGCAACCTGGCGGGGGGGAAGACGCATTTAGCGATAGGCACCTTGACAGTACTGGAAAAAGCCCAACATTTTTGCCTGCCAACGAAGAGCCTGATTTTAACAGGGGTGCGTCAGCCACGGATGGGCACAGGCTGCCATCACCGGTGACTGTCAGTATTCGGCACGAAGCACCTTGGAACAGCATTCCGGCAACTGCTGACAGCCGGAAGCATGCCTTTTTAGCTCCACCAAACTGCAAGGACAGGGTGTTATAATCCCACAGGGAAAAGCCAAAGACAGCAACACTGAACAAGGAAACACACGCTTTTATGTTGTTAAACTTACAATTACAGCCAAACTCCAGGGGAGGGAATACAGATGATATGCATGATGTCTTTCCCATTCAGACCAACAGAACTGTGCCTTTTCATGTGGTCATCATCGTTAATAGAGAGTTGTGTATCGGCATCTGCGTCACAAGTAATAAAAGCTTTCCCCAGATTCACGTTACTATCTTCAGAAAACATACCAACGATGCTATCTTTGGTAGCATTCTGTTTGTTCCCTTCTTGCTTTCATAGGCTTCTCATGTTCAGCAGTTGTTTCAACCTGATTTTTTTATAGTTAATACAGAACTAGGTAATCCATTCCTTCAAGAAATGTTGGCTTTTCCAGACATTCAGGTAATTCAAGTAAAGTTACTTTAGCGAACTAAACAACACTCACAAGATGCATCCATTTTTCTTACCACTGCCCTCAAAATACAAAGCAGATGTTTTATAGGAAGTGGTGAATGCTATAGGTAGCATTTTTCCAAACAAAAGCAAATGTTTATATATTCACATCTGACTTGAACTAGTCACATTTGGACACCTTTTCTAGGCAGGTAGAGGAGAGCTTTCTAGGAGGGAAAGCTCTTTCAAGTTGTGATTGATCTTATCTTAATATATATATCCTCCTAAAGTAAATATCTAAAATAACAACATTTTGATCTTGCTACAAAATCACCTATTTTTCCCACTGACTAGAAATAAAGCCTCAGCTTTAGTTCAGATGTAGACATCTAAAGTCAGGTATGATGAATCTCACCCTGTTGGATTATAAAGACCAACTCATCAATCAATGCACCCCACTGATAAATGACTACTACAGAATCGGAGATATGTAGCAGTCATCATCCAAATAATTAGTGACTATAAGCTCATGTCTATCATTTAAGGGACAGAATCATTTACTGAGGTGTCTCTGCATGTGCCTCTGATCCTTACACTGAGAAAACAACGTATCTGATTTCCCAGATGGTAGCATTGTATTTTCTAACTCCGTTATAATACAGGTAGAGCCCCACGGTGCCCTCTGTATCCTGCAGGCTCTGCCCTGGGTTGCCACCCCGTGCCCCTCCAGCTACTGGCAGTGGCCCAGAATCGAGAGACCACTAAGCGAGCACTCATCCAAATGTAGCCGCCCTTGTGCATCTCAGTACTTACACCAGTGTAGATGTTAAGACACTTTGCAGCTGCCAAAATAATTAATTTTTTTTAAATTCACTTATTCTTTTGTCTTTTCCTGCATTACAGGTACTAGCAGAAACTCTTTCAGCAGCCAAACTTGTTTCTTTGCTCATCCTTGCAAACCTACTTAAGTAAATATATGTTCTTTGATGCTCAGTGCTATCCATTACACAGCTGGAAAACTGTATAGCTGAGAGTATACGCTACTAAATTAATCAGTAAGTTTATAATTTTTCTCATTTCCATGGGGGAAAGGTGGCAGAACTAGTTGCTTCATTTATCCTTGTATACAAGTCAGAAGAGGAACTGATGATAAAGTGTATTTTAGAACATTAGAAATTGTAGTTTGAAAAGCATTTTTCAGATCTATAGTTCATAATGAAGTGTGCAGAATGATGATAAGGATGAGCTACCCTCAATAACTACTAATTTCATTCCTACTTATCTGTCTCTTTTCTGTGTCATGGCTTCAATTTCAGGTTATGATTACCTAGATAAAAATCCTTCCCTTAAGATACTTCAGCGTTTTGTGTGTATGTGTGCAAAGCAATTATGGAAAAGATCATTTGTTTTCTTTTGAGTACCATCTCCATGCCCAAGGTATTGAACTAATAAATGAGGCCAAAAGTTCAGAAAATGAAAAACTGCAAGAACCCCTGTTGCTGACTTACTTGGTTATGAAAAAAAAATATTGGGAAAGTGGAGAAGAGAAAGAAAGAGTTAAGATGGTGTTGTAAGATGTCTTGAACAAAATAGCTTGATTCTTCCCAGAGGACACGAAATGGACAGAGAAAGGATTGCTCAGTTTCAGGAGAAACCAAATAATTAATTTCAAAAACAATGGAAAGCAGAAAAGGAAAAAAATTGGCTTGAGAAAGCAAGCTGATTTTTTGCTGAGTGATCATAATGGCACAAGCAAAGTGCTAGAAAATTCTGGATTTTCTGGAAGAAAAAAATGTTGCACATGGAATTAGCACAATCATATGCAAGACTGATGGCATTTGCAGACATTCCAAATGCTTGCAGATTGGATATGGAAGGTAGACTGCTGCTGAAAAGGGAAGTCCTGTGTTTCCTTTCTTTCCTCTCTCAACTTAGAATCATAGAATAGCCTGGGTTGGAAGAAACCTTTCAGATCATCTAGTCCAACCATCAACCTAACACTGACAAAACCTATCACTAAACCATATCTCTAAGCGCTATGTCTGTGTGTCTTTTAAATACCTCCAGGGATGGTGATTGAACCACTTCCCTGGGCAGCCTGTTCCAATGCTTAATCACCCTTTCAGTGTAAAAATTTTTCCTAATATCCAGTCTAAACCTCCACTGACAGAACTTGAGGCTGTTTCCTCTTGTCCTGCCGCCCGCCACTTGGGAGAAGAGACCAACCCCCACCTCGCTACAGCCTCCTTTCAGGCAGTTGCAGAGAGCGATAAGGTCTCCCCTCAGCCTCCTTTGCTCCAGGCTAAACAACACCAGCCCCCTCAGCCGCTCCTCATAAGTCTTGGTCTCCAGACCCCTCACCAGCTTTGGTGCCCTTCTCTGGACCCGCTCCAGCACCTCAATGTCCCTCCTGTAGTGAGGGGCCCAAAACTGAACACAGCGCTCAAGGCATGGCCTCACCAGTGCCAAGTACAGGGGGATGATGAGTTCCCTGGTCCTACTCACCACACTGTTCCTGATACAGGCCAGGATGCTGTTGGCCACCTTGGCCACACTGCTGGCTCATATTCAGCCGTCAGTCGGCCAACACCCCCAGGTCCCTTTCTGCCAGGCAGCTCTCCAGCCTGTAACGCTGCTCCTCCCTTGCAGAAGATTAACTGATCTTACATGTACGCGCTAAGTTGGATAACTCTGAAGAGGTCAGAGAAAACTGGGTTTTTTTTCCACATTCATTTTGTGTCAGCAAATGACAAGAGTTGATCTTGCTCACTGTGTGGTTGGCAAATTACTAATACAGATGACTAGGAAGCTGGGACAGGAGCGTGTGGCTGATAAGATAGGCCATGGCTTTCGACAGACACACAGCTGGACTGGAATAAGGGCACTGTGAAGTGCAGCTTGCATTTTTTTGAACTACACAGTTCCTGTGCATGAGTCATCACAGGTATCGTCCCCAGAGATCATATCAACATGATTAAGGCCACGGGTACAACAATGAAGCTAGATTCTCCTTGTACTGGCTGCACCTAGCTACATTTGTGACAAATACTTGAAATAAGAGCAAGGGGTAGGAAAATCCTACCATGGATATCTGTGGAGGTGGGAGGACTCAGATCCAAGGAGCGGCTGGTGTAGAGGAAACGGATAGGACTCAAAGGGCAAAGACAAAAAGTCAGGGAAGTGGAAGAGTATGTGACTGAATGATAGTTTTGGGAAAAAGTGGCTATGGCTGGGAGGATATGCAGAGGAATGCAGAAACAAAGCACGTAGGGTTTATATGTAGGGAAAGGGACTACGAAGGGGGGACAGAAGGGGAGAATTGCTACAGTGTGTGAAGATCAACCTGGAGTCAAACAGTGCAACCTGAGACGGGAGACAGACATTGGAACCTGATGAATGGAGACTAGGTTTGAGGACAAAGGGAGATGAGGACTGCAGCAAGGTCTCAGTTGAAAGAGCAGGATGGCAGCAGATCAGAGAATGCTGAAGAGATCAAGTCAGCAGAGAAGGAGGAGAGGGAATGAGGAATGTACGCCTACTTGTCCACAAACATTAGAATACGACCCAGAAATCCAAACACTATCTTAGTGTCAGCAAACTGGTGGAAACCACTGTGTTGCTCGTTTTCATTTCAGCAGAATATCCACCAGAGAAGGGCAACCCCTACCGCTCTCCATTAGACAGAGGAGGGAGAGAGAGAGATAGGAGAAGAAGGGAGAAGAGCTGAGACAGGAGGTAACACCAGGTCTTGGTGACACCAGCAACTCAAACAGCCAGATGGACATTTTGCTCTCCTGAATTTTGCTTTCACCTAGAATTAGCTTCCTTCAGGGTATATATGTAAATCAATAAGGTATATACTTGAAATAGCAACAACAGTATAATCTGGTGAAGCTCACTGGGAATTAATAGGCAAAAGAAAGAAAGAAAATTATTTATTCTGCGTATATTCGTAATTACATCGAGTACAACTGACAATTAATGGTGAGACTATCAGTCACAGACTACCAAGAATTCATTTTGAAGTGTGCCTTCTATATACCTGCAAGGCTAGAGAGTGAGCTTCACAGTGATTTTTTGACTCATATAAATTAAACTTCAATTAACTAAACATGTTTATTTTAAAATATAAACTCCCCCCACATATTGATATAAATTTAAATTGAATAATAAATATACTTAATGTATTATCTATTAATAGGGGCCTGCATTATGATAAAAAAGCATATAATTCAAGACTACAAAATCAGTAAGCAGAAAAAATAATCAAAATTTCTTGTATAAAATATATCCAAATGTTCTCTCATTCTCAGATGGAATCAAATTCCACAGCCAGCCAGAAAAAAGCCTGTTAACAAGACATGCTCATCAATAAGAAAGCCAACATAAATGGAAGAGTTCTCATTTATTTTACATACTCTCTGAAATACCATCAAGCAAACTGTGACTGCCAAAGTAATAAACCTAAGTATCCAGAACACTTTGTACACATAACACTTCCAGTTACACAAACCTAACAGCACACTAAATGAGTTTATTGGTCTCCTCTGTACATAGTAAGGGGGGAAATATGCTGTACCCCATAAACACGCTCTCCACAAAATTGTAAATGAGAGTTGCGATTATCAAGTAATGTAATGTGCAAAACAAGACTCATTCATATATGCGTATACACACATTCATTAAACACACACACAAACACATTCAGGAAGTCATGGGAAAAAGTCACCAGGCCTTTGCTGGCTGTTTGAACCATTTAAATCCAGCAAGATCTCCAGGCACCCAAGGAGTCCAGTAAACCACATCTGCTGTATTGGGAAGCTCCACACGTCCCCTAGAGCCACCTCTGGCGTAGCCAAACCAGCAGCAAGAGTACCCACAGTCAGATGTGTACAGCGGATGGACGACCTCTCTCCAGCTATAAAACTTCTGCAAAATTACTCCACTGGGGCCATAAGCAGCAGGTTTATAACTCGGCGCATCTCAGACTGATCTAAAGCCTATTGAAGTCAAAGTGAGTTCTTCAATTGATTTTATATTAGCTTTGCCTCAGTCCCCTAAGATAACTCGTGGGCTAGGTTTGCCAGACAAAAGAGGCTGGGAACATGAAAAGATGTTAGATGTAGACTTTAAACAGAAGATCTTGGTTTTAGTATAGGTTTTGGATGCAACAGAATGTTTAAGACAGAGATCTTAATTTTTTTGAAAACAATTTTCTCACTTTTACTCATTTAAAAGCTTAGTTGTGATGGTACTGTAGCTATAATAAGCCCTGTAAGCTGTTTAGCTGTTTAGTTGTTTGTAGGAGTTAATGTAGTAAACGCTGTAGAAAACCAAGTAGGAAAAGATATTTACAAAAAAAAGATATCTTTTTTTTTTAGAAACACTTATTCCAAAATCCACAAAGCTGAGAGGGTTCTAAAACTAAGAGACTTATTTTAAAGTTCATGCTAGTGTAGGCTCTATGTTGATTCTTTTGTACAGCTGGGAATTTTACCGTCACGATCTGTGGTTTACTAAAATCCATAGAAGCCTGGTTATATTACAAATGCGTTACGAAAAGATTTTCTGAATGCTTGTTATCCTCTGAATTCAAGTCTTGATTAAAAATGATCAGGTTCATGCTATGTTTCTTCATACTCATTTATTAAATAGAATAGTCAAATCTTAATTTGTGTGTATGTATTCTTGAAGAATGTTATGAGGAAAAAATACTTTCCTGTAACATGCCTCTTGCTGCAAAATACTGGAAAACCTGCTCTGGCCATTATGTTCACCTCTGAGCACAGGGGCCACCGGCTTCAGTCTCCTTTCTGCGGGTGGCTTTAGCCAAATGACCTTGTCGTCTCAACTACAACATCTCCAAAGTGTTTCATAAACATCTTGTAATTATCTCAATAATGGGAGCTGCTAGCTGTAACTGATACATATTTTTTGTAAATAATCCACCCAGGAGTGCGCCTGCACAGTCCTGATCTTTTCAGCTGCTCAGAGGTAAACACACAGATGGGAAGAATGAACAGGCTGCTGTAATAATTAGCCTTGAAAATTCTGAGCATGGAAAATACACCAGCAGCACGTACTGAAAATACAAACCTAAGGATTTCGGCGAAAGTTCAGCTTCTCCTGGTGCTTCTGAAAATTGTGTTAAATATCAGTTTGCACCTCTAAAAATCTGGCTACTCCATAACTGCTTCCTGAAGGCTTTCAGAAAGATATATATGCACATCAAACTGACTTTTAAAAATTAGATGTGCTTTTGATAGTTTTTACATCCCAGAAATTCCATAATGCACTCCCTATGCCAAATGCCTAGTTAATACAAATTTGCTATTCTTCTTTCCGCATTTTATACGCAGTAACTTTTCATGATGATATGTGCTGTGCAATTGCAAAAATAGCAATAAAATTTTCATAAATTATTTTAATTTGACGATTTAAATTCCAAATGCTAACAGATCTTTAATTCAAAGTAACTGATTACCTTCTAAAATGTAACTACCTGATAAGCTGTATGTGACTTACCACAGTTAACCATTGCCATGGAAGGTTTTACATCCATAATGCACTAAAGGAAAGAATATGTCTATGTATATATATAAAGGATTTACATCTACTCTTTATCAAAACATACAATGGGGTGTGTCAAAAGTATAAAGATCGAAAGTTTGTGTCTTGGAAGAATTACAGGTGTATGTCAAATTAGATACTGTATTTGGATCCAAACTGGAATCAAAAGAATTCCTCATTAATATTGCAGTATAAGTTTATCAAAGTCAGTCTTTCTTCCCTGAGAGAGACTGTACACATTTGTTTAGAGACTGCAGTCCTTTCCAGGGGATGCATGACCCTGTAACTTGGCTGTTGCTCAAATAACAAACCCTGTTTGCTGCAGCCCAGCATTTACTGAGGATGACAAGTCACTGAGCAGCTTGGAAACTCTACTTGTTATCCTCCTCCTGGCAAGAACTGTTTGTTATAAAACTTCAACAGAAACTTGTCATATCAACTTTGATTCCCCAAATACACTTGATTCTTGAAATCTACAGGTCAGACAATCTTTAATCTATTTAATACATACCACAGTGATTCGCATTGCTCTAGTTCCTTAATCAAAATGTTGTGCAGCGTCAAGTCAAATACAGAACACCATAGTAAAGACATGATAAAAACGAATGAGGTAATGAACACTAAGGGGCAAGATACTTTGGAAATTTAATTTCTTCCAATTTTGTAGCCCAATCACAGTCAATGGATATTGGTCTTGAAGTGAAAATAAAAGTTGAGATGTACTGTTTCCGAACAGCATGTGATACGCAGATGATGCTTGCTGCTGTAAGATCTGACATAAAAGATTTTAGTCATAGTTCAAAGAAAAAATATTTTTATATCAAGAATTCTCAAAATAATTGATAACAAAATGTTGGGATATAAAATTCCATGCTCTAAAATTCACAGCAAGCTAATTATTAGATATCCAGATAACAGCTATTGTGTGCCTGATGATATCACATCTGTGGAGGCCTTAAACTTCCCTCTGAAGTGTTTGATATTTGCTTTATTAAAGAAAGGAAGTTGGAGTAGCTGGATATTGTCTGAGTACGCATGGAAACTTCTGTTTTCCTATTGAATGAAATGTTGTGACCCAGCTGCTAAGAAAAGACTGGCACTGTAATATAAAAATCATACAAGTAACATATTATAGCTAAAGACAGTTTTTCACTTAAATACACAGGTGTTTTAAAAATCAATGAAGGTGTAATGAAGATTTCAGTTTCTCACCAGAAAAGCTAAGAAATGTCAGTGGTACATTTGCATGATAGCTTAAACAGTCATCTACTGGAAAAAATGGAAGCAATTTAAGGCTGAGATTTCCTCCTGCAAACAAATTCATCGTTTTTGCCTTAAGAGACCCTCCCAACTATTTGTTATTTTCCAGTTCATGATACGTTTTCATTAGTCACTTGTAGCCTGAAGAAACACTAATTGTAGCATTTACCATAGAAATAACTCTTCCCCCCTCTATCTTAAACTTCACAGTATTGATTTTCACAATGCAAATGACTCAAGATGGTTTTTATTCTTTCAGATTTAAAAAAAAAAAAGTTTCCTCAGCCTAGTTCCTCGCAGAATGGCTTGAGGTGAAAAATAACTCCTCGTACTTATTCTTTTCCTTTATAAAAAAAATCCTTCACGTTTGACTGATCCATACATTTTATCGACTCTCCTCCAACCTAAAATAACAGAAAGTATGTTGTTCATTAACAGATTACTAAGAATAAATATGTCCCCTATACAAAACCAGATGATGCTATATAATGTCCAGAAATTTGGGTGAAAGGCAGGCAGAAAGACAGACTGGAGTCCTGTCAGCATTTTGGTTTTGGCATGCCGTCATGAGCTGCCTGGAGCAGTGAACGTGAACGGCACCGGGGCTTGAGGAGACTGAATGAGGGTAATTTACTGAAGTCTATTAAAGAGGCTGCAGTGCCGAAAGCATAATGTGCTCCTCACATTTCACAGCTTCAGCATTTAGTTCGATGAGGCCCTCAATAATTAAAGTTATTCTTTGCTCCATCTGACTATTTTTTAAAGATGGGCAGTTTTCTAAAAATGTTTTTACCTACCTGGATAGGCAGGCACTGAACTTACTGCAAGCGGACATACAACTCTTTAGATTTTCAGAAAACTACTAAAATGTGATTTTTAGGATTTTTTAGGATGTTTAGAAAATGTTGTGGTTCAGGTATACGGGAAGGCTCCCTAAAGCTGTCAGTTGAATATCAGGAGGGGAATTACCCGTTCTAGGCCTTGGGAAAGGCAAGAAATTTGCACCCCTTATGAAAACCTGTGGGGTCTAAACGGACCCTTCACACGTGATGAAATGCGACACTGACCTCTGTGCCCGCGGGCGTTCATCTCTTTGCAAAACACAATGATCATTCATGGATTATCAACCGGAATTATTTCTTGATACCACAGGAAAGGGAGTCTGTTAAGTCAAGTTAAGCAAAGACCATAAATAACCAAAATATGCTTTTGCTTCTCAACATGAACTTGACTTCAGTCCTCATGGTAATATATACTGTTAACTTTATATTCCATATGCTGTGGAAAAGAGCTTCAAAGAGTATGCTGGGAATCAGTACTGCACCTGATTTTTCTTTAACAACAATTTCATTTAGTAACATCCTTCAAAATGCTGATGGATATTTTTATGGCATTGTGTCTGACTGTTGATGCATTTTAGCTGAATTCCAGTTTGCTAGCCCATCAGAAGAGCAAACAAATGGTAAGCAGGCATCACACATTTACTTCAGTAGGAGCAAGGAGGAACGCTGAACACTCAGAAGTCAGATAATTTATTACCTGCACGTAAAAAGTGAAGTTTAATCTTTGCTATGCAACTAGAAAAGGGGTGATGAATATAATGGATATAATCTGCTTAACATGAACAGCAACAGAGCACTAAAAAAACACTCAGAAATCTTCATCACAAAACAAATATGCTGCTACTAACATGGAATGTTTCAGTCACATAAATTACAAAAAGCAGTAAAATGTTTTACAATCTGACTACAAGATCACCTGCCTTTAATCAAAAAGTTATTCTTACGCTGTAGGTTATAAATGAGGTTTGGGATTTTCACTTATTTTTTGACTGAGAGGCTTTTTATTTTAAGGTATGATGAAATTCAAATGACACTGCACATTTTAAGCTGATGCAAATTGATACAACCGAAAGAAAATCTGTGGGGAAAATAATGCATGTAAAAGAGTACAGAATTGTTAACGTTTTTCTAACAATATTATAACATAGATGTTACAAACTAAACTTTAATTTCTTGATTATGAAAAGTAAAACAAAACAATGTTGAACACTGATGGTACTTGTTGAACATTGATGGCACTGAACACTTCTGTTCAGCACTGGGCCTTGACTCTGACTCCCAGTTTCCACCATCTGAAAGGACAGACTGGCAGAGAAAGCCTGAAGAAAGTCAAAAGTCATAAGAGAGTTGATAAAGCCTGCAAGAAAGGAGAGCTTGGTATAGCACTAACCTCAGCAACTACAGTTTTTCCATCACATGTGCTATAGAAACTGTACTTCAACCAGAGGTCTCATACTTCAGAATTTGAACTTTAAGCATTTTAATGTTTAATATTCACCAGTAACTTGTAAAATCTCAAAGAGCTATAATAGTACAGTGCGAGTATTTATACTGAAGATTTATGAAAAAAGAAACCAGAAGACTCGGTGCAAAATAAAGCGTGGATTTTTATTGAGGACAATTAACCAGTGTGTGTCTACATACACCATGTACCTAGGCAATATTTGAAGGAGGAAATTTTAATTCCCAAATCTATTCACATCTCTGAATGCCAATCCCAGAATACCGGCCAAAGCCACAAAGAGCCCAGGCAAATTTATTTAGACTTTGCTGAAAAGTCTGAATTTATCAGCTCTGTACAACCTGATTAGAAACAACTCACATACAGTATTTCTAATTTGACAAGACATACTTTCATAGAATTGTTTTTCTACGCAATAGGTGAATGAATTTCTATCTTTTCCTTCAACGTTACCAGCACATTAAAAAGAAGTTCACTATATCCTCTTAAAAAAATTCTGCATATCATTCCATGACCAGTTGACTACAGTTTAGAACTTGCTTACTCTTTTATTTTTTAAAGTTAATGTTATATTTTGCAGTGGCATCATAGCATATCTCAGCTAATTAAGGGAATAGTTGATTTCATACTTAAAAACATAATTAAGAAAATATCCTGTCCTTTAGAAAACTTCTACAGTCCCCCTGAGTAATAAGTACATCTGCAAGAGTTTAAAAGCTGTTACCTAAAACTAATATAAGATTTACTACAGTGTTAGAATGTGGTGCATCTGTTCAGTATTCAGATGTAATAGCCTAGGAGGTACCTGTTTACTAATAAATATCATTCCACATTATTTCCCGTTGCCTTTAATTATAGCAACATTATCTTAAGAGTTTCTTTCAACTGCTGGAGAAGAGTCATTGCTTAGAAGAGCGCAAGAAGTAGATGGGAACCTTCTCGTTTGTTCTTAGTTTATTATGGCTGAGGGTTGTGCAACCAGAGCAGAATTTGATTAGAGATGAAACTCAGTTTTCCCTTTCACAAGCAGTTGATTTGTTCTCATTTCCAATGACCTTTAGGGTTCTGTCTCTATTTCAGTAGAATGAAGTTTCTGAGGAATGGTCTACTTCCTCAGATAAACCAGTGTGAATTCAAAATACAGCTGCCTTGAGGACCACTATCATTCCAAACCATTCCAAACCACTATGATTCCAAACCATTCTTCTACGCCTCTTTGTTCAGGCAGCAACGTGTGGGAGACTGGTAAATAGAGGGGAATCCAAAGAAGATACATCAGCTCTTCAAGTAAGTGAGAAAAAAAAAAAGGCAAGAAAAGGAAAATAGCAATGATACAGCAAGTGCATTAATCCACTGACATCATCAAAGCTTCACTCATCTAAGACATATTCCACATTATCTGTAGTGACTTAGCCTTTGTCTCCTAGGTGGCAGGATTCAAAAATAAACCAGAAGTTTTCAAGAGATACGCTCACACAGGGTGAAACAGCTGTGTTTTTATACTACTTAGCAGAAGTCTATACGATCCCTAAATGACTAAACTCGAATAGTCTTACAGAAATAGTGGAAGCTGGATGCATAGCTGAGTATGGCAGAGGTCAGGGATTTGGACCTCAGGGCAGAGAAAGGCAGAAATGACAGAAGGTGCAGATGAGAACCCCAAAGTGGCGGGTGCCATTCAGGAACTGCTGCATTTGTTGGGCTACAATAACTGGGAAAGGACCACTATAAAAGAAAAGCTCACATTCTTGTGGTAGGCATCTACAGATACTCAGATTTCAGGGTTTTTCAGATACTCAGATTTTCAGGGTTTCAGATGTGCTAAGTGATAAAAGGGAAAAAAAGAAAATGCAGAATGAATGCCATTTTGTAAACTTTGTCTCATGTCACATAATACTTTGAGAAAAAAAAAGTGCGTATTTTACTGAGGTAGCAATCAATCTCTGAGTGAATCAAAGCATTCAGCAGTTAACAGACACAGATGGTTTCCTATTCACACATTTTTATTCATGAATTCAATTTTGGATTCAAAGCCTAGTATAATTATTGGGAAGAAATGTTCAAACTTTATTCAAAAAAACTGTCAGTTGTAACGTTGCGATATATTACGAATTTCTTACTGGAAGGACCGAATATGTACATAACAAAATTAAATTATCAGGGACAAATATGGAGAAGTAAAGAATTGGAATAGCCTCAGATACTTAGGAGGGAGGCTGATTTGTGCTAAGTGAAGACCTGGATCTAAACGATTATCAGAATCAACTTCATGGTCTGGTTGCAAGTGCACTGCCTTTATCTCTATCTGTCATCCTGAAGGATAATCTCTTGAATGCTGTACTGCATATGTTTAAAAAAATCTTTATATTCATATTTAGATTTTATGCTTCACATAAGGAGCAGAATCAAACGTACATCAAAAGGATGAAAAATAAGAGGGACAACTTAGGGTCAACGTCGTTCATTATTCAGTCAAAACTTCAGAGAAGGTCAGAATGTATTCTAAATTATAGACTCAATCCCAAATTAGTTCATTTTTATTATTATTTTTAAATGTTATTAGTAATCAATACAAAAGCAATTCAGGGATTAACTGATACTAAGGCAATGATTATTCAATAAATGTCACTGTCTAGAATCAGGACTAAATCATTATCTGGAATTCACACTTATGAGTCAACACCACTTTATGAAAGACATGCTGAGGGCCTTGAACATAATTTTTCAGCTGAGTATTAACAACAAATGCAACAAAACTTAGAAATTGAAGGCAATGAAATAAAGTACACCAAGTAGATTAAGGCTGCACTACCCCAGTGGATCCAGCTTCCTAACACAATGTAGCTATCGTGTTCTAATCTAAGAAGTATAAATAGACCTCATGGAGGCTATTTATTTTATTCTTAAGGTCAGATGAATTTTGTTTCTGTATCTGGATGAGCAAAGTAGTATAAAATGTCCATTCAAATATGGACATTTCAGATAAATTCATTTTCACTTCTAGTTTTCCACTTTATTCAATACAGTTTAGATAGCTCAATGTCCCAAAATGACAGAGATACTTCAGTCAGTTGGCTTCAGGTATTTTATATTCTTATTACAGTTGATAACACTGAAAATGTTGTTTATTTTATCATTGAAGTATACACTGAACGGCTTGCTTGCCTTTTTTTTTAAAAAACAAGACTGCTAAGAGTTCTGACTAAATATCTAAATTGAGCTTTGCTTTCTGTTTTTTAATGTATTTAAAAAATGGCAAGTTACACTTGCATAGCAGTGTGGAAACCAGGCTATCACTATTATTCTAATTCAAGTTATCTAGTTCATGACAACTTGGGGGGGGGTTATTTTCTGCATCTTGAAAAGTAGTATCTTGAAGCTCTGCGGTATTGCTTTGTGGGCTGTAAAAAAGAATCTGTTGCTATTTTGACAATTTAATGAAGCAAGGATGAAAAACACCAATGAATCCTTGGAATATTTATTTTAAATAAAAATGAAGGATTTTGTTGTTGTTTATTATTATTTTAAAAAGCCACATTGTAGTGTCTCATAATGATGAAGATCTAGAATCCCCATATTTACAGAGCTTTTTGGCCAATATAGGGCATATTAAACAACCTCAACACTTCTGGTTTAGGCTTCTGTTTTAGGTAATAGAAAGATACTACCCTGTTACAACCAATAAATACCTTCATATTCCAGCAAATTATAAAGCATAATGGAGAAAGTTTGAATTTTACCCTTTTATGGCCAGAAAGTTAGTTGCTTATTACTTTTATAACAGCTATTGCAAAATATGTAATAAAATAAGAGTAGATACAGAGGGAATTTAATTTGAGAGAGGTAGAAGCATAGGATAACAGATCGTTTAGTGCTATATGGTGACAGAAAAAACTGATAACTGAATAAGACATCAAATCAAGTTGAAAAACATTGTGAAGTCTGTGGTTGTATGAAGCAGGAAAGAGCTAACTACATCTTAAAAAGAAGAGAAAAAAGGTACCTATCTACAGAAAGGAAGAGATGAACCTATTATGAAGGAAATTATAGTAAAGATGCCAAGAAGATAAAGATAATGAAGACTAAATGGCAAGACCTATATAGCCAAATTTGCCTACTGTGTGGGTGAAGACTCTCAATTAATGAAACCTGGAACAGACTACGGAAAAGAGGAAGGAAGCACCGTGCAGGGAAGAGAAGACTCATCTTTGTGAGGAACTGCACAGCATAAAAGGAAGTAAACAGACTAAAGATTTAAATAAGAACCTAAAAAGGAAACAGAACTGAAGCAAGGACTGATTTTGTGGTTAGAACTTAACAAGCATCAACAAGGGAATCCAAATTACCTGCCCTCCTCTCCTCCACATATGCTGCTACAAAGACAACTTTGCAAAATGAGAAAACATTTAACAGAAAGTTTTACTTTATCTTCACATTCATCCCACAGTAGCACCACCTCCTGTTCTTACACACTGTGCTATTACAAAATAGCATACTGCAAGCTGGGGAAAGGTCGCACACTGTTCCCACCACATCTCCATTACCGCAGACCCCTCGCTGTGTCATGCGTGTGTCTTAGACCCTTCCTGCCTCTGTACACTGGAACGTGCCTCTGCTGAGACAGGGAGACTTCCCTTCTCATCTCCACAGAGCTCAAAACACCCCAAAAGCATGACTGACGCCCAAAGCAGAAAAAACACAGTAATCTTGTGTCAAAATAAGGACAATGTTAGGTAAGGCTACAATATTTCTGTCACTACTTTTTTTTTTTTTTTTTTTAAATTTTTAAAGGGTGCCCGGGTGAGGTATTGATGGTATTCTTGTCTAAGTTCTTGCCTCAAAACCAAGTCAGACACGCCAGGGTTGGGCTGTCCCCCCTAACTACCCAGTCCCTCCCCAAGCCCCTCACCTCACAGCTGAAACCCTACAGCAACCTCTGCCACTGAGTTCCCTGGTATCTCTTCGCTACCCCCAAGCCTGCGTTTCACAAAGGTTTTCCACCCCAAGGGTCTTAACCCTCCCGTATCCTAGAACTGCCTTCTCCTTGCAGACCTGGCTGCTTAGAGGCTTCCCACTCTCAAATCAAAACTTCTGTTTAAGACTCACATATTTTCTTCTCTCAAATCACTTCCTATTAACTGCGGCTGCTCTAATAATACCCTTTCTCTTAATCTTTTAAATTTATCCTGCCGTATCCCAGCCCAATCCATTCTTACTGGCCACGAGTACTGATCGCTTCCCTCCCCTTGGCTGCTGTGTCTGGACAAATCTATAATGCAGTTGGTCCTCTCCACCAAAGAAATACCCATGTATTTGTTTCTGACATGGATTTGAAAGGTTTTAAAATAACCATCCTCGGTACGACACAGGAAGGGAAGGCAGCAGGAAAAGACTATCTGGAAAACCCGCATGGCATCCCCACCGGCATAAAACACAAACTGCTATTGTGAATTCATACTCCCCCTGTATATGAGCTCATACATTTCTTATTTCTTTCTTTATATAACTAGAAAAAGACACTATATCTTTTCTAGATACAAAAAAAGTAGTTAAGCAGAGTTTTCAAACTGCTGATCTACTGCGGTAGTTAGCCCGAAACAGAAGGGATGCTGGAAGTCTTCTGCACAGCAGAGACAAGTACCTTGGCCAATCCCCAGCACCACTGGCAACTCCTGCTGCAGAGCTTACTAGAAGTGTAAAGGTATTTTTGACAGTTCACTAACCGTAAGTATAGAAAAGCAGCAATTAAATGAATTAATCGAAAAAAGCTTATTATCTGGAAATGGTTCGTATTCTTTCCTTGGTAATTATTTCACTGTCCTTCAGCATTCACCTTTTAAATGTTGAGCGCGGAATGAGGATACACTTTTGTCTTCATCAGACAGCAAAGGGCAACCTGCAAATACCATAGGCTGCTACTGCAGACAGAAAAGTCCATTTTTATCTGATGTTGTTGTTTAGCATCCTCTTGCGACTACAGAAGAAAAAAAATCTGACATTATGCTCCCTTGCATGCTTCAGTTAAGATATATTGCTAGCATTACAAGAAATTTTCTGGAAGCATTTTCAGCATTTGATATGATAATCTTGTATGATCCATTATCGAGGAGTGATTCTAATGCCTATTAATTGCATCTACATTGTATTAAAAAAAAACCCCACAAAACAGTCCAAAAAAGGAGGCAGTGGGAAAAAGAGAACGTAACAGTGCAGAAGTTATTGACAAAAAAGATGGGTTTTGTTGCTTTTAATGCAGACATATTCAGTCTCATATCTCACTCCCTGAGCAGATATTTGTGATTATATCACTAATGTGTTGAGTTTTACACTATTGAGAAGTATTCTTGTATATCAGAACAGTCCACTAACTTTGCTATTGCAGCACACTCGCTCGCTGGCCTGACTGAATCAGAACAATCAGCAAGACAGGAGGTGCCCTGCTTTCCGAAGATCCTTGTTCCAATTCTCCATTATCCAAATATACACGCGCAATCATATTGTAGGATCAAAAACTACCCATGAGGCATTTGTCCTGACACCTGAACCATGATTGAGTATTCTAGAATAACACTAAATATATACTCATACATCTAGGCACAGTGTACTACAAACCTTTTCATAAAGTAAGTCATCTCACTATACAAGATAAGAACCTGAATATCCTAGCCTGCTCCTTTCACGAATAATATCCTAAATGAAAATGGAAATGGCCTCATAGCAAAAAATAGCTATTTTTAATAGGACATGGATTTTCTTATCCTCTAGAAAAATGTTTTTATAATTACATATTCCCTTTATGTTTAGTCTCTGCAAGAATTTGTTTGTTGCAATCCATCTGTAAATTTAAAATGTGTTACAGCAGTTTGGTGTGGTATACATATACTGTAAGAAAGTATATGTATTGAGCATAAAATAGAAGTTAACAACCTGCACTCAGTTAAGGTGGGTGCCTGACACGCAGCAGGAAAACAGAAATTAATTCATATTTGCTATAAATATATGTACCCATAATTTATATTTATAAAATATTTTATTTATGTTTACGTAAGTTAAATAGAGAAATTCAGTTTTAACATGAGATTTGGCACATCCTTCAAAAACAGCTCTTTGAAGTCAGACTTCTGCATTGTTAGTTTGATTTTCAAGAGCGCTTAACATCCAACAGTCCCCAGTAACAGTGATGAGAGGAGGCTGGACATTATTATAGAAAAAAAGATTCTGTAAACTGCCGCTGTGGGAGAAGCGAAGGGATCTCTCTCTCTCTCTCCGGGGGAACGGCAGACTTCAATGGTCATTCGTATCAGACTTTGCAATCTGTCCAGTGTCATTGAGGTGCAGTGCCCTGAATCCACACTATATCAGCTAACATTTAAAACTTCAATTGACTTCAATCTGATGATATACTAGTTCTCCTTTGGCCAGTTTCATTAAGATCCTTCTGAGGAGTCAAGGATTTGACACTGGATAATGGCGACAACCAATACATCTTATGTTAAGAATCTGTGCTGCCCGTCAGACTATTACTTTTTTGAACGATGGAGAAAATATACCTTCTCTAAGCGCTGCATTGACTAATTCAGTTAAGCGGCACATGCATTGTCCATCACCCCCTTCCATTTGCTGCGGGCACGCAGACCTCCCTGATGGAAGCCTGCACTGGACTCCAGGAGCAGGACTTTGGCTGGTGACAGGAGGCACAGCCAGTCTCTCTTAGTTTCCTACCCAGGTGCAAAGCTTCTTCATCTCCGTCTCAGAAAAACAGGCTGCTAGCCATTTGTAGTGCTTGGGGATCACTTCTGTCGGAGTTACACCTGTCGACACTGATAAAATGTTTTGCTGTTGTGGATATCCCCTTCAGATACAATTTAGCTTCTAGGATTGTCAAAACTGAGAGCCTGGCTTTCAAGGGTGCATGACAACCAGCAGCTTTTCAAAGGCAACTGCTGGGAGTTAGGTAAAATAAAAAATTAGGGCACAGGCGCAGATCTCTGCTAACAACCTTACACGCTCATTGCTGGAAAGCTGTTGGGGCACTGAGTGTGACAGGCTTTGACCACCCTGTCCCTATACGCTTAAGGATATTCATTAATTCATCAACTCACTGATTGCAGAATTATTTTTTTGTACTTGGAAGAAAGCATAGGATCCTGAACCTAAATGAAAGCTTCAAACACAGACAGTTCCTCTGCTCAAGGCATACGACAGCAAACCACCACTGTTTTGAAAATCTGTTCCTGAAAACAGGGATATTCAAAACCCATTTGAGAATAACACATACTCATCAAACAACACAGAAGCCAAATTATGTGCATTATAGCTACTGCTAAAACAAACAGGAAAAGGTAAGTCCTGAAAAATTAGTTGACCAATACCATGACAGATTGTTCTGCTTGTTCTGTTTGTGACCATAAAAATATTTTAATAATCCAAGATCATCCAATTCCTTCAGGAGTTACATTTCAAATTATGACTCTCACATTTATTTTATAACAGTAATGCACCAGTGATTTATAATTTTGATGGTAAAATCCTCTCAGGGCTGAAATTCAGCATATGAGAAAAAAGACATAATTTATTTTTTCCTTTATTGTTTTGAAGATTATTGCCTTTAGCTATGTGTGCATATTAAAATTTTCATATACATGTTTAAACAAAACACTGACATAATATTTAAAAGATTAGATTTTACAGACAATTAGCTCATAGTGTTATTTATTTCTCCCTCGACGTTCAGTTACGATTCCTCTCTGCAGCTCCTTTCTCCCATTTTCCACTTTTCCATCCAGTCACACAACTGTGGAAACAACTCGTCTTCCACACTGTTTTACCTATACTGCTGCTGTAAATAATTCAGCTCTCTCAGCTGAGAGGTGGGGTTTCACAGGGATGCAAGTACTCTAGGAGTTGGCAGGGAGAGGGGTAAGTACTTTCTTTCCTCCCGCATACCTGGCAGGGGTCCTCTGCTGTCCTCCTCCCAGGACTCTCTCCCACATCCTCTCCTGCTCCTCAGCTTGAGCTTCTGGGGGCTTTGGAGAACCAACAAATGAAGAGGGATGGATGAGGGATGGGACCTTCTGCACCACTGGGAAGGACTGGTGATGGTGGTGAGGAAGGATCAGATGAGGACAAGGTGGAGAAGCAGCTGAGAACAGGGCTTTCTGCTTTGAACAGCGATGTGTGGAGATAGCGTGATCTAGACTTTTCTCTGCAGACAGTAGGGAAGCTCTTTTTGGGATAGGGAAGAGCCAAGACCTGTCTCCTCAGCCAGAGGCAGACCAAGTGACCTGCAGCTCCTGCAGGCTGCCCTCACAGACATCTGCCTGCTCTTGAGCCAGCTTGGTTTTACCTTGAATTGCCAAGGAGCAGCAGACGCAGGCTTTCCTCAGGGGGGAGGGAACCTCTTACGTACTGCATTGAATCAAGAGATGAAACAGTGAAAGACCAGGAAAATATTTGTACATATGATCCTGCTGAAAAGTAAGGAAAAGGACATGGCTGATAGCGAGCTTTTTGGCTATGCCCTTCCTGAGTGCCCTACCTGCGATTCACAAAACCCTGGGAAAGCGGCTCTCCACCACTCCCCATTCCTGGTGACTTACCAGGGATTGAAGCTTACTTAAAAATTTCTACCTCCTAGGTAACTTGAGGTTTTCTAAGTATAAATAACAATTTTCCTTTTAACTGCAATTAAAAAAAGTGGTTTAGTTGATGAGAAAAAAAAAATTAAAAAAAAAAATCAATCTCTGCCAGTTGTAAGAGAAGTGCTTCATAAACTGAGATAAAACTGAATTATTTGTCTGTTTTATTTTTGTATATTTGCTTTCTCCATAAATCAAATTTTGATTTCTAACAGGTGAAATTTTTCTAGTAGGAGTGAAAAATCACTCCAGCCCCAAGCTAAGGCATGCTACGCTGACTGCTCCCAGCCACCGGATGGGTGTCGCTTGGCTGCTGCTTAGACCCCTGTGTTTAACAAAGGATAAACGTGAGACTGCTGCCAGAGCCCAGCTGAACCAAGTGAGTAGAAGAGGATCTCAATGATCTGAAACTGCAGTGCCAGGACAAGACACCTGTCACGGAAAGAGCAGAAGAATTTTTTTTCAGCTGGCAATGTTGTAAAACAACAGACCTTTTCCTCGTGAGCTGGAAAGCTACTTGGAATTGTCACCAGGGGTATCTGTGACAAGATCCGAATGCATGAGACATGTCAGCTCAGCCTGCGGCTCTGGAAGGCGCTGGCATTTACAGATCTCTACGTGTGGGGGTTCTTCAGTAAATTCTTCCAAATATTATTGGTAACACTGCCAGTCGTTTTTCGTAATATTTAAGAAATAGGACAGAACTTAGTGATATCCATTGCCAGACAAGAATGGAATTTCAGGAGTGTTGTATCACATTTCACTGAATATGCATATATTCCAATTAAATTTGCTGTGTTTATTTCGTCTACATGAGCTCATGCGCCAAAGGGTTATTATAGTAAGATACCTCTTACAATGAGCAGTATGAACAAACGAAATGTACAGGGAAATAGTGAGAGGAAGGGAATGTTAGCTGAACTTCTGTCCTTGCATGAAAACATCCTCTGTTAATATCTCCTGAGCTAATAAAATATCTCCTACTCATTTTGGTTTAAGGCACAGTAGCTTTGAACAGAAGAGCCTGCAGATTTGTAAGAGGTTACTCTTACTTTAATCCTTTTAACACACATACCAACTTTCTGCCAATATGATGCTTCACTTACATATTTTGACAAAATGACTAATTTATTAAATAAAGCCCTATGATGCAAATGTTACAGTATTATATGGAAATAATTTTTATATTTTCAGTCATATCAGGGAAAACAATTTTATTTTTCTTCCTGGGAAAAATATTTTAAGTGCCTAACTTAAACTACATTCACCCAGATGCGCCAAAACTGCCCCCCTATCTTTCCACCTTGCAATTTATGACAGTAGATGATAACATGCCTGGTGCGTTGCTTCCTTGCTGTCACTATCTACTTGGCATAAAAATTGATACTTTGATAGCACATACCGTTTATTAGGCTAAAAGCTGGAGTCATATTAAATCCCCTTGATTTTTGGTAGCTACCCTTAAAATTTATCGTTCAGTTGCACACATATGGCAGACCACACAGAAACTGAATACTGTTTTAGCTTCAGAAATTGGAGGGATGGCAGTCTTAGTCAGAAACTCAATCCTATTAAATCAATGGGAACTGAGAGTATTTCAGTCCTGATTTTCCAAGCTACTGTGAATCAAAAGCTGGGAACCCTGAAAACTGAGAGTCCTTACAGTCTCTAAATCAATTGCATTCCCCCAATGCCCCCTCAGTAAGCTCATACATGAGACCCTTCCCTCATGCGGAGCACGGCATCACACAATAATGTTGCACAGCCACGTCACAACTGGCATCTCTACAGTGACCTGCAGCGAGGTTATCCACACTGACTGGGATATCGGTAGTTTTCTGTTGCAGCATGAGTGGCGACTGGAGCTGTGTCAGCACCGGCTGGGTCAATGCCCGGGCCATTCCTCAGTTCATGGAATTGGTCAGCAACAGCCTCCTCCTGCTTTAATTACTGACTCGAGCTGGCACAAGGCGCTCTTCTATTTCCATTTTGCTGGGCATGCTAATATGGATCGTTGTTGACTCTGCATCTCTTCCAGCTTTGAGAAGAGTTTTAACGTCTGCAAGATAGATTTGCAACAACCGACACCGTATTTATTACACACGTACAATATTGCACCGAACAGTAAAGCAGCCCGCCAACCGTAACACAGGAGTACCTACATGAGAGGTGGCTAGCAGGAGTACCTTCTCTTGAGGGAGATGGTCTTCAGGAACAGAAATTATATCCTGTCAGTGTGGTTTTCTTACCCTGAAGATCATTTAATACTAGAGACACTATGCCAGCCATTGATGGCAATCACAGCTTCTCCCGGATAGTAGATTTGCAGCAAGAACCTGGTACTTTGGATGTTTGTAAAAACAGGTCATACTTCTGTGAACAGTCACAGAAACATCCTTATTCCAGTATGAATCCCATCTTGTTTTGTTTGTAACAGTTGGCATGTGTTGGTGTTGTCAAATTTTCAGCTGCAATTCACAAAGTTAGTCATGGAAAATGGACTTTTTAGATCACCAGTTGCGTGATCGAGAAGATTCTGCAGCACAGCAGAATCACAGAGCAGCTCGAGACATTTTCCTAGTAAAATATATTGTATGTAGTAAACTTGCTACTCTTTTTAATTGTAAAAGTAGATGCAAAATAGTCCCTAAATCAGTGACTCAAAAAAAAAAAAAAGGAAGCTATCCTTCAAAAACGAGTCAAGTTATTAATCATATTATGTCAGTATTTGCCATTTCAAGAACTTCAAAGCTAAACGTTTTGTTAATGCACAAACTATTTAGATGGGGGATGCCGACCCCATTTGCTGAATATTATTGAACTAGTTTTTAAAAGATAAAGCTTTTCTGAAATTTAGCAGTAGAGATGCAGAGCAAAAAAAAAAAACAAACAACAAAACCCAGTCTGTTTGGTAGCTGATATATACCATTATCCATCTGCCTGTTTGTGCCTTCTTAGTGAAATAACGCTGGCAGTGAGGGCTCTGCCAACCACATTTGCAATTTTCTTTCCACTTTAAATAGCTGGCAATTTTAAACACTACTTACATTACTCATATGATTTTCTCCAACTGAAAATCCTTCTGTTACTATTTTCCACTGACAGAGAAAATATTGTTTGATATGCAATCTGTTCCTTGCCTTCCTGATTTCAAATTTAAGCTCGTCTCAGCAATCAGCTCACATTTATTTTTTTTTGGAAGAAATAAACCCTCACCTCAGCATTTGTAGAAGAGAAGCAGCATGAGAAACGTTATAAAGTTACTGCCATCCCAACACATGCATTGCTACTGAACATCACACAAACTCTAAGACAATCTGCAGAGGGATTTAATTAGATCGTATATTATTCTATACAGTTCTTTTAAAAACTGAGGGATCTTAAAACATCTGGTAGTGATACAGCTGTTGCAGTAAGCACAGTTAACATATAGGCTTGCAGAGCCATGAAGTGGTCTGCACGCGTTAATACACAACAGGCGACTTCACTCCCTGTGAAGTCCCATCCCAAAGGCAGTCACCAGGGGACAGAGAGGAAGCTGGGACTCGAGAATTGCAGCTCCTTGAATAAAGAAACCTTCAGATCTTCTCATCTCTGCTTTCCTAAGAGGTGTTTTCCTGAAACATTTAGTTCCCATTTAAAAGGCAACAGAACCAGGAAGAAAGTACAACAGTGTTTTGATTTATGTGCACAAATACTGTACAGGATACTCTCCTCCCCATACTCTCCTCTCCATCAGTGTTCTTAACGCGCAGGCTGTCAGATACATGAAATGGATGAAACCTTTTTCTCCAGGAAGTCCAGGATGCAGAAATCTTTCCCCCCCTTCCCAATAACTCCTTGTTCCCAGGGATAAAACAGGTCACATTAAACAAAATGGACGTAGCCTGCATCAAACACTCCCAAGACAGGTAGCACCTGAATGGAAAGGATCTGTAAGTCAGAAACTTTATGCAACTGGTGCAATGCAACAGAATATTGTTTTGGAAGCTATTTGTATCTAAGCAGATCAGCTAAACACTAAAAATAATAGCTAAGAAAAACCATAGACCATTAACATCCTCATAAACAACGTAAAACAGATATTGAACTAAACTTTGACTTTATCACTGTTACCATTTCCTTACTTACAGAAGAAGCAATAGCTCAATTTTTATTCTAATTGCCTCATTATTATATTTTTTTTCTTTCTTTCCCATAGTTTTGTGGACTACCAAGTAATGTCTTATGCTCTGTAGGTTGAGAAATTGTTGGAAGATTCGTCTGCCTCAGAGCAGCAAAGAGGCAGGAAAGATCCATTTTGCATCTACATGTGAAGGGATGGCTGCTGATTTCTGCCCCTGAGGGTCTTCACACTTTAAGTTAAAAATGGTTCTTGTGTGAATAAAACAAAGTAGTTTGAAATTTTTAATGACTCCTACACTAATAACTTTTGCACCCACACAGCTAGAACAGGAAAGCAGGTATACTCAAGGGGGAAAGTTTTAATACTCTATGAATTTCATCTAATTAATAACTAATAAAAGGTTTTCTGATGTAGTTGCCACTGAGATGAATCTTTTGCAAATTTCACTAACAGAAAAGGGTATTTCCTGAAAATGCCTTTTTTGTTAAATGAAAAAACACCTACTCTTAAAAGAAAACACTGAGCTACAAAAATCAAATTTTGTACTTGTACAAGTTCCATCTGTTTTTTGTATTTATAATTAAGATAACATTAGTTACCCAGATGAAATATAACATTACTTTTTCACTAAAGAAAATGCAATCTTCAGGGAAAAAATCCTAACCCACAGAATGTTAAAACCCTTTTCTTACTGTTGACAGAAGATAAGAAATAGTTCAGGTGCTTGATGTAAGGCTACAGGAGCTTAAAGTTCACGAATTACAGCAGCTGCAACCGTGCTTAGAAGCTATTAAGCGACACAAAATGAGCAGGTGGCGCAGTCCAATACAGCTTTGAGTTCTATGTGTCAAACGTTTTCACTGGGAATGTTGTTTTTGTTTTTTTTTTTTAATTTAAGAAGAAAATAGTGCAAATACAGGCAAAGCTGTTACCTCCAATGTCCCACACACCCTCCAGCAGGAGGCTGAGGGACCTGCGGCTCCTTCGGCCTGCATCCCCACCAGCATGCCCACCCCGGGCAGGGCAGTCGGAGGGCAGGGCTGGGAGCAGGTGGCACAAAACCAGGCTGGAAATTAACTGACAGATTCATTAGGCTGGCAACGCACTAACTGTGAGTCACCAAAGTGACTTTGTTCATGTTACTAATTGTGGTGGTTTAATTTCTATATTTATTAAATTAAGGTGCAGCTCAGCTTGCAGCCAGAGGAGAAATCCATGTTATTACCAAGGTGATGGGAAGTGCTGAAAGCGGGTGCTCTCCCTCATTCTACCCACCCGGCACTGCTTACCCCAACAGGAGATTAAGAAAAAAATAAATCTATTAGCCATGATAGGCTGAGGAAGAGTAAATTTAGAGTTTAGAGGAAATTCACCATCCCATGCATAAAAATACAGTACATTGAAAAAAAAATTATAGAACAACCCTGACCATTGGACTTCGTTTAATCTACAGAAATAACATCCAGCCTCCTTGCTAAATTCAAGAGAATCAGAACACCTTTTAGACAGACACTGAATTTCAGACATCATTTTAATATTTCAGCTTCTAAACTGCCTGGGAACATTAAATGTATTGGTAATGTGCAATTTCATTAGTAAGTGTAAACGACAATTCAGTCTGTACACCTTCAACATAAATAGCTTAATTCTAATAAGAAAATACATTTGTTCCAGTTTCTCACAGTCACATTTGAATTACATCTGAGCTCAAGGCACAGCCTTGATTTTGGATTCCTTAATGACGTCTCATTAACAACGAAGCTGAACAAAAACTTGTCATAAATAAATGCAAAGGACATGAATGTGTGAAGAGATGTTATTTCATTAGTTGCACAACCTGTGCTACGCACAGAATTACAGAGGAAAGCAGTTTATAAAAGAATAAACATATTGTATGTTTACAGTAATTTTAAAATATTGTAACCTATTCTAGTTGTCCATTACATTGACTGCAACATAAGAGCAATTTTTTACAGAAACAAATTTAATGCAACTTTCCTTATTGCCAGTGCAAAATGCTTTAAAAGCATTATTACTTTAGAAAAGTGCCTTCAGCTGGGAGTCCTAAAGTCAGTGTTAGTCGAACACTGCTTATTCTAAGAAACTCTCAAAAATTTATCTGATATTTTGGCAAAGTGATATGGGAAGGCTGTAGAGTGGTGTTCTGGAAATATCCCAACCAAGATTAACAATGAGGAAGCTTCTTCTGAATTAATGAATATCCATATTGACTTTCAGCTTCGATTCACTGGAATAATTACTCCATATTAACATATCAACAAGTAAGCAATCAGCAATCTCAGTTCCAGGTCACTGACTACCTCCTGAAAAGCGTTGCGCCCTCTCCCTTCCTACCATACATGATTCTTCATGCAAAACTCTTGATCTTATCAGGTGGTTAACTATAAAATATTTCAGTAACCAAGAAACAAAAGTTTAATTTATCAAGTTTTAAGTGTATGGACCACAGAGATAAAAAGACATGCTAAGAAGAAATTTTAAAACAGCATCCCATTAAGATCTACTATGATCTTACTGGCCTCATAAGATGAGATGGTGGTGGGATGGCTCCTATGACTGGTGTGTTGGAGTGGAAGGACACAGGTTCTTTAGGAAGGACAGGCAGGGTAGGTGAGGAGGGGGTGTCACCTTCTATCTCAATGACTAGCTGGAGTGCAGAGCTCCACCTGGGGATGGATGAGGAGCTGACAGAGAGCTTAGGGATCAGGATTAAAGGGAGGGCAGGGACAAGTGACATTACAGTGGAGGTCTGCTACGGGCCACCTGACCAGGAAGACGAAGCGGATGAGGCCCTCTGTAGACAGATAGGAGCAGACTCCTGTCCACTTCAACCACCCCAATATCTGTTGGAGGGACAACCGAGGGGGACATAAGCAATCCAAGAGGTTCCTGGAATGCATTCATGATAAATTCCTTCTCCAAGTGATAGAGGAGTCAACGAGTAGAGGTGCTATGCTAGACCATGTTCTCACCAACAAGGAGGGGCTGGTGGGGAATGTGAAGCTCAAGGGCAGCCTTGGCTGCAGTGACCATGAAATGGTGGAGTTCAAAATCCTTAGGGCAGCGAGGGGGGTGCACAGCCAGCTCACTACCCTGGACTTCAGGAGAGCAGACTCTGTCCTCTTTAGGGATCTGCTTGGTAGAGTACCTTGGGATAAAGCCCTGGAGGGAAAGAGGGGCCCGAGCAAGCTGGCTAATATTGAAGGATCACCTCCTCCAAGCTCAGGAGTGATTCATCCCAACAAAGAGGAAGTCGGGCAAAAATGCCAGGAGGCCTGTATGGATGAACAAGGAGCTCTTGGACAAACTCAAACACAAACAAGAAGCCTACAGAGGGTGGAAGGACGGACAGGTAGCCTGGGAGGAATACAGAGAAATTGTCCGAGCAGACAGGGATCAAGATAGGAAAGCTAAAGCCCAGACAGAGTTAAATCTGGCTGGAGACACCAAGGGCAAAAAGAAGAGCTTCTATAAGTATGTCATTGATCAAAAGAGGACTAGAGAAAGTGTGGGCCCTCTCCAAAAGGAAAAAGGAGTCCTAGTTCCCTGGGATATGGAGAAGGCTGAGGTACTCAATGCTTTCTTTGCCTTGGTCTTCACCGGCAAGTGCTCTAGCCACACCACCCAAGTCGCAGAAAGCAAAAACAGGGGCTAAGAGAATGAAGAACCACCCACCGTAGGAGAAGACCAGGTTCAAGACCATCTAAAGAATTTGGAGGTTCACACATCCATGGGACCTGATGAGATGCATCTGTGAGTCCTGAGGGAACTGGTGAATGAAGTTGCTAAGCTGCTATCTGTCCATCATATTTGAGAAGTCGTGGCAGTCCGGGGAAGTTCCCACTGACTGGAAAAGGGGAAACATAACCCCCATTTTTAAAACGGGAAAAAAGGAAGATCCAGGGAACTACAAACCGCTTACTCTCACCTCTGTGCCCAGCAAGATCTTGGAGCTGATCCTTCTGGAAACTATGCTAAAGCACATGGAAAATAGGAGGCGAACAGTGACAGCCAACATGGCTTCACTAAGGGCAAGTTGAGCCTGGCAAATTTGGTGGCCTTTTCTTTACAAACTGTCAGAGAATCTCTCGCTTTAGTTGAACGGGCTTCAGGTGTGGGCTTTTCCTTATCTTAATTTAAGGACCGATCATACAGGACTTCTGCAGGACCTGGACCAAGACAACAGCCTAGTGTCTCTGAGTCTGATGGGCTGCTGAATCTCTGAAAACCCACGTACCGATGCAAATAAAAAATGAGTTACATTCTAACAAGTAGCACAGCTCATTATAGTTTAATCTTATTATACAGTTTTCTGGTCTAGTTTGCATGCAGTCATCTGTTCTTTGAACAATACCTTTAAAATAAACAAACATGAATACTTCTTTTTTCCCAAGAAGGCTATGTTGTTTAGATGTGTTTCGTGCAGATGATAATGACAGAACCAAAAAAACGCCATTTAAAAAACAAGGAAGGTATATGGCCAGCACTGTTATTAGCTGCTAATTTGCCTTCTATTAATCTCTTTCTCTCAGTTTGAGATGTTTATTCTCTACCAGATCATCAGAGAAAAGATAAAGGGTATGTTATGTGCTTTTACTGAAACTAGTTTCAATTACCTCCATTGGAAGTATTTATAGCCTGGAGTGTATTTTCTGAAGTGTAAAAAGCACGGTGTACACTATCATATTGAAAATAAGTATATATGCAAGTAAAATAAAAGTAGCAATTCTCAGAGGTCTACCATTGTTATGTATGCCATTTTCCCAGCTAAAAATGTTTCCATTAATTATCTTGTATCTAAAGGGGGGTTTTATTTAAAAAAAAAAAGAACTATTTTGAAATTAATTTTCACACCATACCCACCCTGTTAGAAAAGTATACCTTAAAAAAGACCAAACCCTAATACACTTGAAAGTTTAAAGTCAAACCCTAGTACACTTAAAAGCTTAAAATTTAAATGAGAGGAGGAAATAGCCAGGTGGATACAACAAAAGATGGGCTTGAAACTTCTAGTTTTGGAATACTGGTATTAGAATTTCTAAAAATAATGCTCATTGCAAGATAAGTTTTATGGGAAAAAATGTTAGTATGGAAATAAAAGCTTGGTCTTTTGCATTGCAGAGAATCATTCTCCTTTGAGAGCATGTCCACGGTGGGATAATTAGTCTGACATTTAAACATTTCTATCCTTTTAAATTGTTTATGCCCTTTACGCAAAACAGCTGATTATGAACTTCAATATTTTTCAGCAGTCTAGGGAGAGTCCTAAGTTGCCAATACGTAGATAATTCACCAAAACAGATCCAACTATTCTTAACTTTAATAAAACCTAATCAAATTTAAGCCCTAGTAGATCTTTTTCCTTTGACAAAGCAAGTCTTTATCACTTCAAGTCTATCTTCAACTAAATCTTCTTGTAATGGCTGGTAGGGAACACAATGTCACGGAACACTGAATGAAGGGTAGTTTAATAAAGCAACTCTAATTTAAATAAGTCTCTTCAATTTAAGTTGTGTGATATGCAGGGTTTTGGCACACGTTATAGAATGCCAAGAATACAGTAAAAAAATGTCAAAAGGAAAATATTGGGGGGGGGAATTATTTTTGATACTTTACTGGAAGGGTTGTATTGTCTCTTCTTTCCTATAAGGACACACAAAACACCGACCACTTGTTTCAGTTCCCTTCAAGGCAAACAGCCACCTACCCTCATTCAGAAGGCTCTGTCTTGTCCTTACTGTAGCATGCAGCATTCCCCCCATGCCCCGCTCCACCGAGGGCAGAGCGGCGGGAGAAGCCGCACCATCACCCCGCTGTCCTACTCCACCTCCTCCTCCTGTGGGAAGACTGTGGACAATAGGCCATGGCCCTCCTCCTTGGAGAGACTGGGGAAAGAGAAAGAGGGGAAATGCTGCAGCCCAGGAAGAAAAGAGCATTTACTTGTAAGGGCTAACAACTAACAGCAAAAACCCTCCACATGCCTCATCCCTTTTTGATTCCCACCACTCTCCATCACTTGTTAGCCACACGGGCACCCCATAAACCTGGCAAAACAGAAAGGGGGTTGCTTAGCAAATGCAGTTTCTCCTTCAGCCCTGCCCAGCTGGCCACAAGTACTTGCAGGTATTTCTAAAAGCAGCCTGCACCCACCTTCGAGGACCTGTCGAGCATCTGGCAGGGAGGCAGGTGCTTTAGCCTGACCTGCAGCAGCTGGGCAGCTGACTCATTTGGAGTCAGCACAGCTGTCATTGCATTGGAGCCAAATTCCCAGTTCTTGACAGGCGACATTCAATGTTGTTTTTCTATGCTGGTAACTCAGAAGTCAGCCATGTGTTGTTTAAACTATTGTAAATCCAGATTTTGCATACATAGAAAGCAATAAGGGTTTCCACTGGTGATATGCGAGTTGATGTGATTAATAGAGCTTCTTCATCTCTGACTATCATTATTTCCATACAGCCTGAGGCTAGATTACTGTTGTCCTATGAGGTCCCGCATACTCTTACAGTTAAAAACTTCTCTTAAAATGAACGTAATGTGAACTTAAAAAAAAAATAGGAAAAAAAAGCACTATCTCCTAATATTATTTTCTTTTCATTCAGAATCAGTTGTGCAATAGGGAGGAGACACACATACTTTACTAACCTTTATTCAGTAATACAGAACAGTTGTCACCATTCAGACAACATGTCACTGACCTCTGCCCAGATAAGCCTAAAACTACCATTAATGCCACCAAATAACACAGACAATGTTATGCCTTGGTATAGAAAAGTAACTTCAGTGCCAATTTTTGCAAAGCCTTCCTGCAATCTCCTTTCCTTCTGCCCCCTCCTCCTGTGCAACTATTCCACAATGTGTCCTTCGGCAGAAAAGTGGGAGCAGACTGCACCATGGAAAACACTGACCCTAAAACAGGTGTAAGGGTCACAGTTAAAAGCACTCCTATTGAGAAGCTGGCATAAGAAAGATCTAATGCAGCACTTCCAGAGCTTGGTGAGTGGGTCTTACTACTACCCCCTATCCCTGACTGAGCACTGCATTTTGAAAGGTTACTGAAAAGCTAGGAAGAGTGCAGAAAAAAAGCCAGAAAACCTATCTGAAGTCTGGAGAAAACGTCCTATGGTCAGAGTCTTAATGAGCTCAATCTATTTATTTATTTATCAAAACCAAGATTTAGTGGGGGCTTAATTACAGTATATGGGACTTTCAAAGGGAAGAAACAACACATATTAAAGAGCTTTTTGATGTATTGGAGGAAGTAAGGACAGGACAAAAAAACCCAACAACAACAAAAAAAAAAACAAAACCCCTTCCATCATCCAGAAAGAGAAGTTGGATAGATTCAGCCCAGATTAAGGCAGTACATTTTAACAGCGGATTAACCACTAAGACAAACCAGGGAGGGCTTCTTAACCCCCAGTATCTCCAAGTACAGACACTATGCAATTCAAGGAGACTTGTGCTAGCAAAACGCAATGTGTACTTTAATTAAACATCCATGACTTGGCTCTATATAGGCCTAACTGTGTGCCAGAGTGCACCAGAGTGCACTGATCAGTGTTCAGAAAGGGTGCCTTCAGCTCTGGCCTTCTTGAGAAAAAAAAAAGCAGATAATAATCTTCCGGAAAGAGGAAAAAACCCTTTCAACAATTGATTCAGAGTAAGAAACAATATTTAAATTTTCTGAATTGATTTCACTCACCTTTCTTGGCTAACGTGACCCTTTGTAAATATACCACTATAACAACAGTCCAGTCCAGTCTGGCCTTAAAGGAGTGGTTCAGCCTAAAAGGCTTTGACATCCCCAGTCCAGCTGAAGGCGGGCTTACGTACGCTTACAGTACAGTTAGAAATGGTTCCTGCTCATGCAGCTTCAGCCAGGCACTGCTCTTGCAAGTCTGAAGACAATTCCTCAGCCTACCCGTATTAATTCACTAAGATGCTTAAATAATTATTGTTAGGGCAATTTCAGAAAAATAATATAAAAATTCTCAGGGTTTTTTTTAATTAATAGTAAGAAGCGCAGGCAATAAGCCTCTCCCTTATTAACACTCATTTATCACTAGTTAGGCATTTTCTAAAAATAGATACAAAGTTACTGAATCAAATTCAATACATAAAATAACTGAGAAATACAATTTTGAAAAGTCCTTTGGCTCTTCAAGGAACGGTCAGCATCACAGCACCCCCATGGCTACCTTGGTGAAAACACTGAAGCCACAGACACAGCCCTTTGGCACGGAGTGTTTCCTGAGCCTGTGCTACTTACTTTGGTACTACACAGATTTAAACACCACCTCAAGAAGACCTCCTCAAACTGGTATGATACAGTTGAATTGTGGGTCGTCCTTAACACAGATACAATGAACATCTGGGAGTTGCTAGGGTTAATGAGTATGTGACACAGCAAGGTGGATTCACTCACACATCCCTTAATTAACACATTTATAAATATTCATAGGTCAACTAGATCTTAATTGTTCCCAGAGACTTAGAAAAGCCTAATCTTCTATTAAAACCTTGGCCTTTTATCTTTTTATCTACTAGGGGGTTTTTCACCAAATGGTAAATCTGTCGCTTGAAAAAAACTGTAAATCAGGGAGCGCTCATTAGAATTTGGAAAAGTAATTTCAGTGAGAAGTTAATTAAATTAAAACAAAGTGAAATATGAACAGCATGGTGCAAGAAGCTGAACGAGGAACACTAAAAACATGTACTACATTGTCTTATTTCAGGTGTAATCCCATTTCGTGTTGGTATTCTTCACGCTACAGTAAAGCTTGAGGCAAAAACTAAAAAGAGGACTTACTATTTTATTTTACAGATACATGAATATGTCTCATGAGTCTGCGTATATATCAGTACACAACGAGTCTGTCCCTATACTGCATACAGATGAATCAATTATCGGCCACCTCCTTTTCCTCTTCCGCAGTGGTTCAGACATGCCATTCCTCTACTCTACAAACAATCCCAAGCCACGATGGGACCTGCCTGACCCGTTACAGTCTGCCAGAAAAGTACAGACCTGACTTGGTTGTTGGAGGTGCTGGTACAGCATCCTGTCCTGTATCAAGGCATTTTTCCACACCTATATTTTGCAACTGGCGGAGAGGATGCAGATGCCCAGCAGAGTCCTGCACTAACACAGCTGAAGCATTTACGGCAAGTTGGCCCAAGCATCCGCACTGCTCTGTGTATTTCAACCTTGCCTACTAAATACTGCCTTCTCCCAGCTGGTCTGCTGCTCTCTCACTCTTGATCCGTACTTCTGCAGGAAAATGTGCACGGAGATTAGCTCTGATTAAAAAAAAGAAAAATCTTTCCCATTTCAGCCCAAGAAGTGCTCAGAATCACCTCTTCAGAACAGCGAAAAATCTCTCAAATAGACTCATATTCATCTCCAAGAACAACTCAATGACCAGAAAATAAAACCTTGCAGTGCTTAGAAACCTGTTATCAACCCTCCTCAGGTTCTGATTTTTTCTTCTTTTTCCTGTTACAGATTTTCCGCTGGCAGAAACAGCTTTGCAGCATCACAGCTGAAATATCACCTACAAAGAATCCTATACTCCCGAGTTTCATGAGATGAAACATCCATAACTGCTGAAATACAAGTCCCAACAGCAACTCTTTTTGTGAGAACCTGCAACTCCCAGATTTAGGTGCAGATGTTGCCCTATTTAAAAGCCCAGTGATGGAGGCAGGAAGGGTGGGGAACATCAGCCAGACAAGAGAATACATCGTGCAGGGGGACAGTTATAGGCTAGTGTAGCTGATTTTTGCATATGAATGTGCAGACGCTTTTGGTTGAAGGTTAGAAAATAGGCAAGAAATAGGTAGAAGAATGGCAAAAATCCATAGCTATTTCAAAAGGAAAAAAACAACTCTGATGTTTCTTGTGAATCAGGCAAAAAAAAAGTGTTAACTGAACTGCAAGTAATTTCAGCTGGAAGAGACACTGCTGAAAAGGAAAGGTACTACAAAAATCTTTCAAAGACTTCAGGGGATGCACTTGCAGTCAGCTGGAAGCTAGCAGGAGTGTGACACTCGAGAGTCTCCTTTGGTGACAGAAAACTCGAACACAATCCAAAACTGAACTGTTTCTGTAACACAAGATTGGTGAAAACAGTTTTAATGTTGCCAATGAAAGCATTTGGCAAAATATAATTTGCTATCTTGTGTTTACACGACTTACTGAGGAGAGAATTCATTGTAATGCTATAATCAGAAACTGATAGCTTGTGTATCTTCCATTTTTTAATTATGAGGACAGTGAGAAGAATCACAGAATGGTATGGGTTGGAAGGGACCTCTGGAGATCATCTAGTCCAACCCCCCTGCCAGAGCAGGGTCACCCAGAGCAGGTTGCACAGGAACGCGTCCAGGCGGGTTTTGAATGTCTCCAGAGACGGAGACTCCACCACCTCTCTGAGCAGCCTGTGCCAGTGCTCTGCCACCCTCAGGGTAAAGAAGTTCCTCCTCATGTTTAGATGGAACTTCCTATGCTCAAGTTTGTGCCCATTACCTCCTGTCCTGTCCCCGGGCACCACTGAAAAGAGCCTGTCCCCATCCTCCTGACACCCACCCTTTAAGTATAGATGACTGGAAGCCCTTTGCTGGACCCTCTCCAGCAGTTCCCTGTCCTTCTTCAACCAGGGAGCCCAGAACTGGACACAGTACTCCAGGTGCGGCCTCACCAAGGCAGAGTAGAGGGGGAGGATGACCTCCCTCGACCTGCTGGCCACACTCTTCTTGATGCACCCCAGGATGCCTTTGGCCTTCCTGGCCACAAGGGCACATTGCTGGCTCATGGTCATCCTGTTGTCCACCAGGACTCCCAGGTCTCTTTCAGATGAGCTGCTCTCCAGGAGGTCAGCCCCCAACCTGTGCTGGTGCATGGGGTTATTCCTCCCCAGGTGCAGCACCCTACACTTGCCCTTGTTGAATTTCATAAGGTTCCTCTCCACCCAACTCTCCAGCCTGTCCAGGTCTCTCTGTATGGCGGCACAGCCTTCCGGTGTGTCAGCCACCCCCCCAGCTTTGTGTCAGCAGCATCTTGCTGAGGGTGCACTCTATCCCCTTGTCCAGGTCATTGATGAATACATTGAACAGGACTGGACCCAGTACTGATCCCTGGGGAACACCACTTGTCACTAACCTCCAACTAGACTCTGTGCACCTAATCATGACCCTCTGAGCTCTGTCTTTCAACCAGTTTTCAATCCATCCCACTGCCCATTCATCTAACCCACACTTCCTAAACTTCCCTATGAGGATGCTGTGGGAGACTGTGTCGATACTTAAGACATTAAGTATCAACTTCTGTAATACTGGTATTGGCACCTAAAGAAATAGACATTAAAAACCTCATCAACACATCTGCACCTAGTGTACCACTTTTTGTGTGTTTTCCATCTCCAAATTCCGTTTCTTGAAAAGACAATATTTCCTATGATCCTGTTTCTTTTATTCAAACCCATTTTTCTATTATATCCTGCTCCCATTCTCGCTTACTATGGTTTTTTTTCCTTTTCTTCAGTTCTTTCCCTTTTAATGATCTCAAGACTACACAAGAAATATATTGTCAGCCTCTACGCATTTTATCATGAAAAATGCATCCTACTAAAATAAAATCAGCTTCCTGAAAATACCCTGGTTTGAAGACTTCAGGAATTACACTCCTAGTACAATGACAGATAAATACGAAGCAACAGAGAGCAATTATAGCTACAGGTATCAATACGTAGCAATTACTCCTTTACAAAGAAGCATAATCTCACCGTGCCTACACTGAAGAACATAAGTTATTATTGAGTGTTATATGCAATTTTATGTATATAAACATAAATTAGATTTTGATACTGCACACAAATTCAGTTTGAACAGTTTTGAATTTCACTGAAATATTGTAAACACAATTATAAACCCAGAAATGACATCCAGCCTCACACTGCTAAGCATATCATCTCCAAGCCAACAAATGCGAAATGACACTTTCCATATGGGTCGTGGCTAGTTCCCCTATTGCAAAGTGGCCATGCTCCCATTATGTAGCATTTGGTGCTTCAGTTTTAAAGCACAATTGTTCTTTTTTGATGTTTCTTCACTTCATAATAACTTGGTTAATGTGAAGGCTGCACAAATGAAATAAATCTCATCCATTTTAGTTACTGATGAAGTCCTAACAGCAAATCATCACCAGAATTGCAATGAAGTTTTGTTTCATAGGGAATTAGTTGGTTTACTTAATGAAAGAGTTGAAAAGAAAATTAATATATTTATATAGTGGGTGTTCAGGGGACCAAAACTTAGGACGAACTGAGGAGCTGAGTTTTTGACCGTATGGAAGTAATTACTATTATTTTGGGTAACAAAATGCTGAAATGCATTACACTTTTCATGTGCTTTGGATAAGATTAATTTCCTTTCAAGAGAGGCAACATGAAAGACGAATTAGTGATTATGAGATAAAAGACATGGTATTGTCACACAATATAAAAAAAGACCCTATAGAACAATCATGATTGATAAGTACTGTACACATGACAGCAAAGGCTAAAGGAAAAAGGGATAAAATTACATGATCAAGAACTAGAAAAGTTAAGCAAATATGGTAAAAGTTTAAATATAACAGCAGGTTTCATATAGTGAACAATGATAAGATACAGAGAAGTACAATGGGAAGTCAGAAATTTTACTGCAGTTTTGCTGAAGGTTGATGAAATTCCTTCACCAAATAATATATCAAAATTACCAAAAAAAATATTAAATAGATAACAAATTAACTATTGCAAATATAAGTTGACCAAGTTTAATATAAGCCTTTTCAGAAATACTTATAAATATTTCTGTTGAATTGTGTATCTGAACAATCAAATGCTGATGGGGTAAAAAATATGTCACTTGCAGCCAGGCTGAATTTGCTGTGATTCATCTTTTCTTCTGCAACAGCACTGTTTCTCAGAATAGCGACCTGGAAGTGCCGGGATTCTGGGAATGGTTTTGAGGAACTCCCCGCAAAACCAGGCGTTTCAGGGCAGAATTTCTTGGCTTTTGCTTTATGACCCTCAGTGGAAAGTCTTGTTTCTTATATAAACTCTTAATTTCAAATGTTTAGTTGAAACACACATACTGACTTTGTACTAAACCAAGGCTGTTTCTAGACTCTATTGTTTTGTTTCAGTCTTTTCTCCCACTAAATGAAAGTTCAGAACTAAAGATGAAGTTGCAAGCAACACACACACCTTCATCCATTTTTAAGGGAGTAAAAGTGTTTCTTGAGTGAATTACCAAAAAAAAGCCCCAGTATAAGAGGAAAAAGGAATGATTTTTAACCAACAAGCGAGTTCACGACAGAACAGTTCTTCACATCAGAATTCAGTCTACTTGTCAGCATTTCCCCAAGCATGACTAAAGGGTGAAAGAGAAAAGTTTGCTCGGGGAAGTGGGATGAACAAAAGATCTACATGAAACACCACCTAGTCATGCTTCTTCAAACAGAGCTTGCCCTGTGACTATACGCAGAAAACTAGCATCTTCTCCCCTGATTCAAAACCAATTAGAATGGCTATGGTTAATAAATGTTTTGCTTTTAGCTTTTAATATAATGGACATCTCTATTGTGTATCTGAAAAATCAATAAGTACAGATCAACAGAAATGCAAATATCAGCAATTTTTTGCCAGTACTGTCTATGTAGGGTTTTTTAAACATTGTTTCGTAACATCAAGTAACTCTGGAAAGCATCCTGACAATGTACACTCATGCACGGAACAAGCAGGTGGAATTCTGTGGTTTGCCACCCCCTTCTGTCTCGTGCTCTCTCCTAATGGTCAATGTACCTTACAATGCTGGAAAAAAAACCCATGTGAACCCATCTTTCCTACTTCAGAACTAGCCGTTGAAGAGGAAAGAAAAACAAACAAACTTTAAATTCCCAACCATAATTTAGTTATTCTGAATGTAATATCCATATCCTGCCAATCAGATATCCCTGGTATTGTTGGTGAAAAGTACGCTAGCAAGGAGATCTGAGGGACACACATTTCTGCAAGCAAGAAGTTACGGTATTTACTACAACCTCCAAAATATATATTTTCAAATACATAGAAAACATCTGGTAGACATTATCAGTCCCGGCGCTCTTGACTGAACAGAAACCAACTAGCCATGTGATACTTTCTTATATTTCAGATACATCAGAAGCACGGTGAAGCACAAGCACCCCTTCTGTCCAGACCAAAAAGGCAACTGTGTGTGCTGTCTTACTCTAGCATAGCATATTTCTTCTATCATTCAGCTATGCACGCTTCTTTTTTTTCACTGTATTTATTTTAAAGGTTTTTTTTTTTTAAAATTTTAATAATATATTTTTAAACAAGGCTATCCAAATCAATATCCACTTGATTTTTTTAGTTTTCAGTCTTTCCGTACTAGGTTTTGATCCCCTCTAAAGAATACAGTACCTGCCACTTAACTGTTAGGAAGATTAAAGTTCCATCCAAAAGGCTGTGAATGATGACCCAGGGCTAAAGCTGAGGCACATCAAGAACATTCTATTAGTTTTAACGGTATAGGAGGAAATTATTCAGGTACATCTCAAGTAAGGCAAGCAAAAACCCAGTTACTACTTCTGAATATCTAGTCGTTAGTGCTTTTTAAAAAGAAATTGAATTTCATTATACATTATTTGCAATGTGGAGTATGAGTATCATCGATATACATACCCCTCGTATAGGTTTTATGATAAAACATGAAATATCTGCTCTAATGCCAGAAATACTGTAGAGTATATCTTAACTTCATGCTCTGTAATATAACAAAAATCTTTGTTAATGTTACAAATCAATCAGCACGGTTCATATTTAATCACTGCTGTAATTGCAATCACATGTGTAATTGCTGATTCTTTTTTGAAGTGCTAGGGGGATACCTTTTTGGATAAAATTTAAGATGAGAAATGAGAATATCTGGTGTCTGGCTCCCAGTGTCTGGATTTCCATTTACACAAGCCACAAGAGGAAAAGCCACAGGCAGAGTTCTGAAAAGCTGACTCTCATTTTCACACTGCGATGGACACCTATTACAAACTGTAGCCCCCAAAAGATGCAGTCACTAGAACAGTTTGTCTCAAAAACTGTGGTACGTTCCCTATTCGTCTTTTCCCTGTATGATGGAAACATAACAGTTCCGTGAATAAGGACCTTAACATCTCTCTATTAGGACAGCAGATATAAGTAGCAATTATGATAATTAAATGTAATTACATTAAAAATAATTAGCACTTTAGCTATCAATTGCTGTGCACTGCACAGCAATTAAAAACAGACCAAATTTCGGTATAATTTTTATTACTCTGTTCTTCATTCAAAACAGTTAATGGTAGAGAGTATTTTCTTTTCATGTGTGCTGTGCTCTCATTTTAATGGGCACTATCATCATCTGAGTAGAATAAGTACTACCAGAGGTGACATAATTGTCAAAACATTACGATTTGGACTTTTTCCCAAAAGACTCAATAACTTATTTTAATGTATACTTATGAGACCGTGAACAAAAGATGCCTGCCATCTAACTTTATGGTTTAACAGATCTTTCCTCATTAAAGATATTTAAACACAATTAAAATGGATGATATGATCAAATTGAGTAAACAAACTTTTGAACAGACTTTATTACTGATTGACTACAGCATTAAAAAATACTTCAGCACACCAGCGTCTTGCGAGAGTTCACTTTTCCGGTTTGTACATATATAATAGAAAACACACTTTGGCATTTATAGAATCTAGCTGTTTGGTATGAATTCAAACCAAAACAACATTATCTTTCTCGATCTATGAAATTGTACTCTCGCTGATAAAGAGCAAGAGGTCTTCATAACAGATAATCTTCTGAGCAAATGAGTGTGGACGGGACTGATGAGAGACCTCTTACGCACTGGGTAGCAGAAGTGCACTTTGAAGCTGCCTAAGTTACGGATGGTTTTCCCAGACATGACCATGAAAAGACACCTCTCCTTCTCCCATTGTTTAAGCAGATCCCTCTTTTCTTACATAAAATCGTAGGCTATTGAAAATGATTCCACTCTGAAAAGACACTAAACTTGGTTTTCCTTACCTATGAACTGACACTAATCAACTGACCAGACCAAAATGCAGGCAATAAGCAAACCAAATTTGTTACTTGCCAGTTACCCATTCTCAAAATTCAACTAATAATAGACTCAAAATTCAAATTGAGTCCTTTCGCAAATAATGTCATATGATGACAGGAATCCTGCTAGATCCACACAGTGACATTGGACTGATTTGACTTGGTGAATACAGGAATAATAAATAATACAAGGAAAATAATATATTCATAGCATCACAGAACGGTTTGGGTTGAAAGACACCCTGAAGATCATCTAGTTCCAAGCCCCCTGCCATGGGCAGGGACACCTCCCACTAGACCAGGTTGCTCAAAGCCCCATCCAACCTGGCCTTGAACACTTCCAGGGATGGGGCATCCACAGCTTCCCTGGGCAACCTGTGCCAGTGCCTCACCACCCTCACAGTAAAAAAATTTCTTCCTAATATCTAATCTAAATCTCTCCTCTTTCAGTTTAAAACTGTTACCCCTCATCCTATAACTACACTACCATGTACCATTCGTGTAAATATTGATGTACCATTTCTGATTTAGATACTAACAACTAGATTGGAAAGGATAAATTAAAAGTAATCTGGAAAAAAGTTTCAACTGTCATCCTTAAAATGACTATGGCAATAGAAACAGAAAAATAAGAAAGGGAGTCATTCTGCTATCACCCAGTGTACATCATCTGTATAAACAAGTAATAGACACAGGAAAGATTGCATAAAATTGCAGAATTTGCCTAGCAATGTAAACCCATACGAACACGTGAAGTTGAATAAAATTACACCCAAAGCAACCAGGGAATAGACAGCTCTGAACCGAGCTGATCAGTATTTACTATTACCAAGTTACTTTTAGACATCCCATTGCCCGAACACCACCTCTAAGCCATTTTTAAGATAGCCCTTCTCCCGTCCTGTGCCTGCATTTAGATTACAAGTATTGTAGGGCATGAAGTACTTGTACGTGTTTACGCAGCACCCAGTACAATATGGTCCGCATCTTGGTTTGACAATAGGCGCCACAATTATAATCATGATTAATACCTACCCCTGGAAGACGTTTCCGGCCAGTTCATGAGGTATTTACTATCAGCGTCATGAATTCTACAAGTCATTCAAAACGTACTCGTTAATCATTAATAGAGTAAATATTTGCTGGTCTAGTGAGGCAACTAGGAATCCAATGTTTATCTGTGTTAAGAAAATCCATTATTTAAATACTGTCTAAACACCTGCCTATTCACAAGCTTGTATCATAAAAATAACTGTTCCCACACTTGGCACTTGCATTACTCTCCACTTCAGAAAGACCTTCTGAGGCCAAACCATTAGCTGCTCACACCCTGTATCTTCTTTAAAGACTACAGCAGCATTAAGCACACGGCTGTTTCAAGGTGATTTACAGCACTTCATTTCTAATGGAGTGCTTATATAGCTGTGCTTTTTGGGATTGCAGCACTTAAAGACATTTTAAGGAATATTAAACTTTTATCTGTCATTTCTTCTGTGTATCACATTCAACTTCTGCCCTCTAAAGCTACAGTCTTTACAGGCCTCTGAGGGAATTCTGGTTGATTTTCATAATTAGGGCGCACGCACGGGATAATGTCATTGCCCTCCCTCTCAGAAAAACCTGAGAGGTAATGGGCCAAGGGAATAAAACTTATGGGGAACTGGGACCCTGGAGGATGACAGGGTGGGAAGAGAGAGAGAAGAGAAAGGGAGAGAGAACATCACTGGAGTTCGTTCAAGTCTCAGGTTTGCAAAATGCAATCTTGCACTTGGTAACCTGAAATGAGCTGGGAGAATACTGCTTGGGCTAACTGGTCAAGTACAATTATTTGATTTTGAGCTGATTTCAACAGATTCTGATTTTTCAGTATAACGACAAAAACCTTTCAGGTCAAATAACTACTAGTGCTACTTTTGAAATTTTTTGTTTAAAATTTTTTCATTAGACCAGACTTCCAAATGACTAACTGAACAAAAAGAAAATCTAGAACAAACCCCTTTTTATCAAGTATAGTCCCCTAATTTAAGTCAATCTGTATAACATCTTCCTTCAGGAGAATGCACAACTCATTCTAGGCTGCAACAGGTGAATGAAATTTGAATTTATACAGACACGCGCACACACACAGCATCTAAACACAGAAATGCTTAAAATAAACAATAAATTTCAGCAGGTATCATTAGCTTGCCAAGACATATTTTTACATGGGGCACTTCTAACGTTATTTACAAATCATGTACTTCTAGGCTGTGCCATTAAACAAAACCTTTACATCTCTCCAAAATAAATCAAGCAATTGATAAATCTAACTTTAATATCTTAGGTATATAGGCATCCTTCAAATCCAATTTCATTTGAAAAAAAAGAGGGAACATATCTCTGGAATGCTCTTGTTGGGTAATGCTTTTTGTTGACAATGTTCATACAATGTTCATTGTACATTTTTAATCTAATTTCTTCATTTGCCTGTGTAACATCTGGAATAAAACATAAGGTGATTGAACTAAATTACAACGAATTCAGAATATATAAATCTACATTTCTAAAAGTATGCAAAAAAACCCTGAAAGGTGGTAAGAAGAATGAAAAGAGATTTAAAAAAAGCATAAGGTGAAACTAAAGGAATGGGTTTTCTTTGATACAAAAAAAGAGGAACAGAGGAGGGAAAAAGCCCCCATCGTTCTCTGTCATGATAAAGAGGATGCTATCCGACAGATGATGATGTGCAAAAAGAAAATCAACTTAAGCTGTAAAAAACAGGTTCAAGGTAAATAACACGGAAAGCTCTCCCATTCTTACAATGATGAGAGGCAGCAATAGGAAGCTTGTAGTCTTCTTCAGTTAAAGTTTTAAGACTCAACCTTAGACAAAACCTCTTTGGTTTAAGTACAATACATCCTGCATCAATGCCAGCTGCTGAATTAAATGATCGCTGGGGGTCCTTCCTAGCCTCACGTTTCCATGAGCACTATGATCTCTGCAAGTCACGCATTAGAATATGCTATTAATCCCGCTTCATGTTCCAGTTACAAAACTCCCTGTGGGACAGGAAAAAAGTAAATCCTGGATTTAAGTCACATAATCTTGTAGAGAGTTGAAAGGTGGAAAAAAAATATCCACAGAAGTGTTAGCTCTGTGACCTACGCTTGCACCAAAGTAACACAAACTTAAGTGATATCATCAGTGGTACTATCTGGCACTGTATTTGCAGAATAATATACATATAATTTTGTGGGGCTGTCCTTCAAATGTGGAGAAATATAAAGAAGTTACACTCGGAGCCCTCCAGCCCAAGATGGCTCCAGGACACACATAGTCAATCAAGAATTTATCAGATTGTGCTGCTGAGCAAGGCTGGGATTTTCACACATAGTTGCATATATTTACCAAGCCCGCTTTATGTACAACCAGTAATAGCTTCTGGTTCAGAAATCGATACTTCTGTCGTACATTTGTTACAAGGAGTGATTATAATTGTCCATTTTTCAATCAGGAAGAAATAATCGATGCAAAAGGCCCATTTACTGCAGATAAAGGAGATTGAAAAGTTTATGGTAATAGCTGGGGCCAGAAAGAGCTTTTATGAAACAGCTCCACAAAGAGAAGGGAAGGCATGCAAAGTTTAATCTTGTATAGCTGGAGCCTGTGCCTATAGCTGGAGTGTTTATACTGCTCAATACAACTGAACAGAAACTTATTTGCTTCTGAAATTATCTAATTTTTGAAAGGTACAGAAATAAATAACAGGATTTACAAAACTCTCAACCTACTGTAGGCAGTCGATGACATTATTCGCTCAGCTTAACACGTGCTCACTAAAATAAAAATTAAATCATACCACTTACATTGAAAGGAAAGAAAACCGCAAGTTTCATAGCCCTAGGACTCTGTTTCTCTTTTTATTAAAACCTACATAGTAGTAAGCCTCTCTAGCGCTGTATTTATTAATAATCTATGAAATAAACTAGGAAGAATTTTAATCAAGGCATGCTTTTGAAATATTGTCTTATTAATAGAAGATACTATTCAGATAGCTATTTCATGACGAAGAACTACATATTATTGCCGTTCTTGCAACCTGAAAGTGCAAATGAGCATACTTAGATAGCACATTCGAATTAAGGTGACTATGAGAAAAACCCGTAAGGCTTTCTGATATTAATACCCACCCAGCAGGCAGGTCAGTTCTAACACCAGTTTAAGAATCCTTCGCAAGCAAAAAATCTGTGATGAGGATAAACTACACTTATTAAATTCCCAAATGACACAAAAAGGGGAACGGCTTCCTGAATATGTGAGGACAAGATGAAATTTCAAAGTAGTTTTAAAAAAATCCAAAAATACAAGTTAAAAAAAAAGTCTTTCAAAATGAGAGAGATCAAGGTCCAACATTCACGCAGAAATAGTAATTGCCCAAATACAGAACTGGTAAACCGCAGGCAGGCTGACAAGCAGGAAGTCTGCAGAAAACAAGCAGGGGTAATTGGTAATCTGAGGTTCTTAGTGGCCTACCACAAAATATCACACTGATGCAAGAGGCAAAAAAAGCTGGGCTTCCATTCAGCTTTAGAAAGGAATCAGATTTTGTCCACTTCATTTTGGCCACTCTGAAGGGCCACATTTCAGGAATGATATGAAGCGGGTCACAAAAACCAAGAGAGCAATGAGCTTTCAGCATCTAGAAAACACAATTTTAAAGAAAGCTTAAATATCCTGACTGACTTAACTGCATGAAATGAAGACTGAGGTCAGGATAACAAGTTTTCAGCTGTGTCAGAAGGTCACTTTAAGGACTATAGGATGACCTGTACTTTGTATCTATGACGACTAGAGCAAGGAAAACGTTCAGGTTGGAAGAACATTTACTAGTAAGGAGAGTGAAGCATGAGGACTTAATTTTCTGTATCCATTCCTAAATCTTCTATATCAATAGCTACTAGGAATGCTACAGACATTATTAATCCAGTTGTGTGACGGAAACGGTCTCAATGACTTCCAGAGTTCATGTGCAGTCCTATATATCTATGGTGGTTTCCTACATCCTGCCTAGTACACACAGCTGTGTCTTTAAAAACATATGTACACAGAAGTAGTTTTGTTCTTTAAATAGGCTTCACTTTGGGTCTCTCAGAGAAAGCAATCACCTTAACAAAGCTGTGAGAAGACAAAAAAAACCATACAGTAAGACTTTTAGAAAACAACAAAAGAGAATTTGGAAAAGCTCAATTTCTATTTTTCCCCGCATAGTTTTTACAAAAGGTAAAACTGTAAGCTAAGACTTTCATGTTTTACATCATAATTCTGAAATCCTTTACCACTTAAAATGACCAAAACAAAGAGCAGCTTTGCCTATCTCGGAATATACAGCTTGAGAAGTCTCTTCTGAAAAAGTGGTCAGGAAGCTTACAAAACAAGAAAAATGAGATACTTCACTAACGTGAATCACATCAAACTGAACAGACATAACCCTAAAAAAGATTTCTGGAATGTATCACATGGGTTGGTTTTGGCTTGGTTTGTTGTTTTTTTAAAATAAACTAATGAACAGATCACCATGCTTTTAATTCAAGAAACTTTCAAATTGAGTTATAGGAACTGTAGTGAAGAAAAATTAACCGATTGAGAATCGCTCAACTGAGGAAAAAAACAAAAAGAGCAACAAATTAAGTACTTATATAACAGGCATTTTGTAGAGATGAATAGGTCAATTATTTGCACTAGGTTTTTTAGGAGAGAAGCAGAAGTGGGCTGAGGCTGCATCACTGGAAACGTAGGTCAGTTATTGGGAAAGCATTATTATAGAAAAACATTAAGCAGGGGGAAAAGTTGTTAAGGAAAACTAAAATTCACTGAAGGATTTTATGTTGTCTTTAAAGCTTGAATCAATTAAACTTGAATGAATAGATTTGATAAAATAGGAATTAATCTTCACTTTTCTCTCATTGTAAAGATTTATTATTCTGTAATTGAACTGAAAAAAAATGTTTTAAATTTTTTTTTTAATGTTCATTTCACATGCTTTTGTTCTTTATTGCCAAAGATACTTTAGCCCAGCAAATTAGGATTCACGTGATACCATTCAGGTATCTGTACGTACTAGCCAAACATTTTTTGAACTAATTGAATGTAAAAAGGAAAAAAGGAAGATATTAAGTATTTGGGACTAACATTTCTTAATCTTGTTCTAGTTAAAAGTTTAAGAATCTACTATACTTGAGCAAATATGTGGCCATTTATTGCTTCTAGGGTAATATACAACTGTCTTATCTATTAACATCTGTTACTTAGGCACAATACCGCATTTGTGTTATGGTGTTAAATTACTCATTACAAAGGAGCAAAATCTAAAACAAAACTCTTAAGCAAGCTAGACAAGATATAAATGGGATAACAGTTAATCTTCATTTGTCAAGAAAAAAAAAGAAAATAACTTTTCTTTCTTAACTTGGCTATGAATGTGATTCAAACCTTAAATTTGTTTTGCTAATGGTTCCCTGAGTCATTGAAATTAGCTGTGTATTATGAAGTACAAACTGTGGAACTTCTTAGCATGTGAAATTTCCATTTGCTGTAAAACAGTGCCTACTGTAAGACAAGTAGGAAGTGACCTCAATTGTAAAGTTTGATCTGTATTTTATCTGGCAAATGAATCAACATACTTGTTTCCTTTTAAATAGATAAGAGTTATTTCTATAGATAGATTAGCAGACAACGTTTAAGCTAACCAAAACACAGACAAGCATATCACCACCTGTTTTATGTAAAAAGAAATTAGCTTGAGTACAGCAGCATCCTCTGACTCAGATATCTAACACTTTGCCCTCTTCAAACTGTGCCTTTGTGAGTGGATGAGAAGATAAGCAGAACTGGCATCTTTCTGCATATAAACATTGTGCGTATATAGCAACATGCACATACGGCCACACAGCAGATATCCAAATGATCTTTAGGGGTCTATTCACACTTCAAAGTTTCACACAAACACATGTGAACTAATAGAAAAGGAAGTACGTGCCAGACAAAATAAGCATAACACACACACCACACATGCACCACTGAGTTCGTATTACCCTTCTGAGTTAGTGTAATTACTCTTGTGTATTTGTATTATAAAACAGTATATAAATAAAATGCCAATGTTGATGTGTTAGACATTACACATTTTGCTATTATATTTATAACATATTATATTACTCTTGCTATTTTCTTTTTGGAAGCACCTACAATTCCTTTCTCCGATTTGTCTTCTTATAAAGCAAAACCCAAAGCTCTGGATTCTTGCGAGTTAAGCTGCTGACAAACTAATGTCACGCTCCTCTAATGCAAGCCATATATCAAGAACCACATAGTATTTTTCAGCACTCACTCACAAAGCAGCTTGCCTTAAAGCAAGGTCGTATTCAGTCATTATATTAGAGAATCCTTGTGCATGAACGTGATAGCTATGTGGTGTGTCACTTCACGTTTATAGCAGCATTACTCCAAGTTTGATGTAAATTTTTATGACCCAGAAGGTTATATCACTTAGGCACTCTGTCAAATATCTTCAGCCATATCAGTCAAGCTACCTTTTGACAGAAGAAAGCAAAGCATGCACGCCGTAGAAAGACCGAAGGGTCTTTGCTGTTGTTTTGGTGTGGTCTGCCCCCAAAGGATGGAGCACTGCAGCTGGTTTAGTTAAGGAGTTGCTGGAGCAGTGCATACGGAGCACTCCCTGACTTTCTTTTGGAAGTCACTTCTCAAGGTTAAGCCACATCTGAAAGGCAGTTCATCGTAGTATCTACAGTCTAAAATGATGTTAAATGACAAGCGGCATCCTTTCTGCCACATCATTTCACAAGTCAGCTGTTGGAGAAACATGAATCATTTCTGTTGCACTGGGACAACGCCAGAAGCGCTGCCTTTACAGTTCTCTCTGCCAAAGGAAGGGGGAAAATAAATACATACATACCTATGTACTCAGGCAGTTTTTCCCTGTATACTAGTGCCAAAATTGGTAAATACGCAGATGTCAAGATAAATTCAATACAGAATTGGAAACAAAGTTTATCCTACGGCTCATAACAAGCAACTGATCAAAAAGAATATTAGACTGTTATGAAAGTGCTTTCACGTATTTTTTGCCTCATTTTATGTTTCTATTTTTTTATCATTGGATATTAATTCCTCATCACACCTAAATTCATAGGTTTCTAAGTCACTGACAACCAGAGCATATTAAGGTCTAACTCAGGGAATCACGCTCCCATTTATCCCAGTCCTGCGCACACTAACATCAACAGCAGCATGCGGAGAAGTGAGCGATTAGTCTACAACACAGCAGTGAAAAATAAAGACTTCATCGTTTTGGTAGAAACTATCTGCTGTACCATGGAACGCTCCAGACACCCGTAAGATGAAGAAGGTTTGGAAGCACTTCAAGCATACAAGTACAGAACAGGCACAAAGCCTTTCTCTCTGAGTGAACTTTTGATGTATTTTCAGGACCGTGTAACCAACTACCCTGAAAAGGTTGATAGTGGATGCTAAATAAAATTAATAGTACGTGGTAGAGCTTTTGACACGGCATGAAAAACCTCAAATGGTACTGATGATGTACTAAACATCAGAGAACAGAGATAAAAGACTGTACTTCTGGGTAAAGGACTTTATTTTACAGATACTGAATGCATGACCACTTGTCCTTAAATCTAACTGATTTTAAATAAAATTAATAGCTAGAAAAGACAGAAGGCAAAGTAAAAAGCTATAAATGCAGTACTGATGAAACAATAAATTCCATAAAATAAGAGATTCTTCTTGTGTAGCAGGTTTTATTTGTTCTGTGCAAGTGATCAGCCATTTTAAACAGTTTTGAGACCAAATAAGGCAAAACTGAGCAAAAGACGACACAAGTTATTTCACACAGGTAACCTACTGGAAAGACAATCTGCATGCACACAAACACACCTTTGCAACAATATAAAAATGGGTGCTTCATTACAGGAGAAGCAGTGACCAAGAACGCTAAAGATGCTGTAAGCGCCATCTTACTAGATAATAAAAAGGTATTGGATTCCCATGTATCAATTAAAATTCTGGAAAGACTCACAAATCCACAGATATTTAAATAGTTATTTTTTAACAACAAAAAAATCCCACAAAAAACTTACACCTCTCTCATCCTCGACTGAGTGACCACAAATTTCAGGTGGTTCAAGTTAATTTCTCTTGTTAGAGAAACATTATTATCACAAAATCACATTTACTAAACTGTGTTTATTTGTGCGACATAGGTGTTTTTTGCTATATTATGAACGTGTCTTATATGAACTTTGATATGAAAATGCAGTTATATATTTTGCCATTTCGCAAAATCAGCTCATCTATCCCGTTCACTGTTCTCCCCTCTTCTGCAAATACGCCTGTCCTCCTTGAGCTATTTTCTTTCCACTTCATGAACAAGAAAAGTAGCAGCAGACTCAAAATATCTGTTGCCTGGTACTGCTCAGCAGATTCATTTCCGTGCATATTCATACTTAATCAGGATTTTGCCATTTGCAGTATCAGTATTAACCACTGCCCTTTTCCTTTCTGAGCACAATTATGAATGATTAACTAACAAGACTTACAGTTCATTACAGACTTGTAATACAAGCTATTTTTTCAGTGATCTGTTTTGTACATTCAGCATTATGCAAGGCTGGTGTGGTACTTCACAGCAGAATGTTATTAGTACTCTAACTTTGCTGTTCTTTCAGTGTCTTCGATTATTGGAACGTATGGCATTGATGAATAAATATCACGAAGTAAGAGCTAGGATGTAAAATGGAATACAAAGAGCACAGTATCAGGGAAGACACAAAACAGCCTATAGCTAAACCAAGCTCAGGATTTCGTCTTAGAAATCTGAATTTTAACCATATGGCCTGATATATCTGAAAGGAGTAACGTCACTTAGACAGTGCACAGTTTGTAAAATCACTGATAGTTTCTGATGCCATATCAGCACTTAAGGAAAAAAAATAAAACCAAAACCCTGACAAATCCACATGAGCTCAGCCTCACCTTCCCAGTTCTCCAGCAAGGACAACGTACGTGTGAAAAATATCACGGCTCGGAGTATTGTATGTTTTACATTTTTGTAAAATTTTTGTTTTGACAAAGTACCTTGCAATATTTGAAACTATTTTCTGTTCTTAAAGCATTATACATGTAATAGCTTGTTAATCTGCAAAGTGAGGAAATAGCAAAGTATTACCTCTACAATACATGACACTGAAAGCCCCTTCCTTTTAAAATCAGTTTTCCTCAGCTTAAACTGAACTGCTGTGAAGTGTGGTGCATCTTCAGCGGCTTCAGAGCAGGACTGGTGATATAAATATGGGATCATTCAAGCATTTGAAGAGACATCAGAAATGTGCTTGTCTCCAATTATTCCTTGAAGATTCACCAATAAGCAAAGAATAAGAAAAAATGTTAATCTCCAGAGATGCGTACAAGCTTAATGCATATGCCAGAATCCATCATGTCTTTCTTGCCATTGCCATGGAGACTAGGACATGGAGAGGTCCTTACAGAAGGTAACTGAAACAATTAAATAGGAGAGTTTCACTATGAAGATATGCGGAAGATAAGTGCCCCAAGAAGAGGAAACATGGGCAAAATATCCCACTCAAGATAGCTCAGGTCCCTAGTAGACACGTCCAGTGAATACCTCTGGAAGAAGACTGCGTCTTTTACCCCCCTAATCAATGCAGCCAGGAACACCTAAAATGTTAATGACTTAATGGCATAAGATAAAGATATTTCCCTGGAAATAGTGGCAAGGACTGGGGGGATGACGCGCTATATGTTGCATAGATGGAGAAATGGGAGAGAAGAAAAATAGTGCTCTTTTGTAAGGGCTTCCAGGCACTCAAACTTTCCTTCAAAAACCTGTCTAGAATTCAGGACAAAGACTATGCTTATCAAATACCATTTCACATTTCTTTTACAAGCTCAGTTAGTAGCTATACTCTTCAGAAATGTCAAAGCTACAATTCCCTTGCTGTTATATTTAAGGAGAAAGGGTAGGGATTATGCAGGCACAGCATGATTCACTCAGACACTGTCATATTCTACTTACAGCTACCACTGTGTAAATAATCACTAACACTTGGGAAGAAAAACACACACGCACCCCCAACCAAAACCATTTCTTTTTTTATTGAAAAAGGTTTGAAATTTGGTGACTAAAGTTATTATTAATATCAAGATAAGATTGTGCAAAAATAGTTCAGATCCTTACAGAACTGCCTTGTAAAACACTTCTGAAAATGAAGATATTAAAATAAAATATTAATTCATATAAAATTAATACTTCCTTTCTGGCTGATAGGATTGCCTCTTAAGGCAATTAACTCCGGAACAAGATTTAGCTACTATTTCCTTACAATCAAACAGCCTATTCTGCAAGAACCTGCTAAACATCTGCTGACATCTTCTGAACATCTTCTAAACAGCTGCTAAACTTTATGACTCCTCCACTCCTATGATCATTTCAGAGCTCAGTCACAGCTCTGCCAATCTGTTTCAACAGATTGCTCTACTATAAAATGAAACTGCATAAACCAATGAAAGACCTTCAGCCACCAGTTCTAGGGACGGGAATTAGGGTGGTTTGGGTGTGCAACATCATTTTTCATAAAATAATACTCAGGAACAAGGCGGCATGTGCAAAACAGTTTCTGGCAGTATACTGTCGGACTGTGCTAACTTTAGGGTAATTTAATAGTTTTGGCATTGAATATACACATAGTTGCAGCTTTTAAGCTCTCTCCTGGTTTTTAGTACTTAGGAATATAAAAGACGTGAGAAAAAAGTGTCAGAGAAAACACAAAATGTACATGGCCATCAGCAAACTTCAGGTATAAAAGATACCCAGATGCAATCCAAAATAGGACATTTTCATCATACTTTTTCCTCATACTCAGCATTAATCACATCTATTTCTTTGTAACATTTCTTTAGGATTGCTCTGCATATATTTTTATTTTTTTAACTTACAAGCAAACCCAGTGATGAAAAAAGTGTTGGAACGGTATTATTTTTTACAATTACTTTTAAAAAAATCTTTCTTAAAAGAACATCAAATGCTGTAATCCACTATCACTATAAAAACACTCAGTTAAAGTCCAATACCACTGACAAAAAAGAAAACTGCCATACTGTGAGCAGAGATACGTACAGTCACCATATGTTTCTCATAGAATCACAGAACCATTTAGGTTGGAAGAGACCTTTAAGATCATCAAGTCCAACTGATAAACTAGCACTGCCAAGTCTACCACTAAACCATGTCCTTAAGTGCCACATCTACACATCTTTTAAATACCTCCAGGGATGGTGATTCAACCACTCACCTAGGCAGCCTCTTCCAATTCTTAATAACACTTTTGGTGAAGAAGTTTTTCCTAATATTCAATCTAATCCTCCCCCGGCACAACTTGAGGCCATTTCCTCTCGTCCTATTGCCTATTACTTGGAAAAAGATACAGACTGACCCCCACCTCGCTACAACCTCCTTTCAGGCAGTTGCAGAGAGAGATAAGGTCTCCCCTCAGCCTCCTTTTCTCCAGGCTAAACAACCCTAGCTCCCTCAGCTGCTGCTCATAAAGACTTGGTCTCCAGACCCCTCACCAGCTTCGTTGCCCTTCTCTGTATCCGCTCCAGCACCTCAGTGTCCCTCCTGTAGTGAAGGGCCCAAAACTGAACGCAGTACTCGAGGTGGGGCCTCACCAGTGCCGAGTACAGGGGGATTATCACTTCCCTGGTCCTGCTCACCACACTGTTCCTGATACAGGCTAGGATGCTGTTGGCCTTCTTGGCCACCTGGGCACACTGCTGGCTCATATTCAGCCAGCAGTTGACCAACACCCCCAGGTCCTTTTCTGCCAGGCAGCTCTCCAGCCACTCTTCCCCCAGCTTGTAACGCTGCATGAGGTTGTGGTGACCCAAGTGCAGGACCTGGCACTTGGCCTTGTTGAACGTCATACCATTGGCCTCAGCCCATGGATCCAGCCTGTCCAGATCTCTCTGTAGAGATATCCTACCTTCAAGCAGATCAACACTCCTGCACAACTTGGAGTCATCTGCAAACTTACTGAGGGTGCACTCAATCCCCTTCTCCAGATAATTGATAAAGATATTAAAGAGAATGCGCCCCAATACTGAGCCCTGAGGAACACCACTTGCAACCAGAACACCAGCTGGATTTAACTCCATTCACTACCACTCTTTGGGTCGGGCCACCCAGCCAGTATTTTTACATGGCAAAGAGTATGCCCATCCAAGCCATAAACAGGCAGTTTCTCCAGAAGAATGCTGTGGGAAACGGTGTCAAAGGTGTTACTAAAGTCCAGGTAAACAACATCCACAGCCTTTCCCTCACCCACTCAGCAGGTCACCTTGTCATAGAAGGAGATCACATTAGTCAAGCAGGACCTGCCTTTCATAAACTCATGCTGACTGGGCCTGGTTGTCCTGTATGTGCCATGTGATGGCACTCAGGATGATCTCCTCCATAATCTTCCCTGGCACCAAGGTCACACTGACAGGTCTGTAGTTCCCCAGATCCTCCTTCCGGCCCTTCTTGTAGATGGGCATCACATTTGCTAACCTCCAGTCAACCGGGACCTCCCCAGTTAGCCAGGACTGATGATAAATGATGGAAAGTGGCGTGGTAAGCAGTTCCACCAGCTCCCTCAGTACCCTTGGGTGGATCCCATCCGGCCCCATAGACTTATGTGTTCTAAGTGTTGTAGCACATTACTAACCATTTCCCCTTGGATTATTCAGGTTTCATTCTGCTCCCTGTCACCAGCTCAGGGCGCTGGGTACCCGGAGAACAACTGGTCTTACTATTAAAGACTGAGGCAAAGATGGCATGAAGCACCTCAGCCTTTTCCTCATCCTTGGTCACTATGTTTCCCCCTGCATCCAATAAAAGATGGAAATTCTCCTTAGCCCTCCTTTTGTTGCCAATGTATTTATAGAAACATTTTTTATTGTCTTTTAAGGCAGTTGCCAGATTAAGTTCTGTTTGGGCTTTGACGCTTCTAATTTTCACCCTGAATAACTTCACAACATCCCTCTAGTCCTCCTGAGTTGCCTGCTCCTTCTTCCAAAGGTCAAACACTCTCTTTCTTTTCTTGAGTTCCAGCCAAAGCTCTCTGTTCAGCCAGGCCAGTCTTCTTCCCCTCCAGCTTGTCTTTTGGCACATGGGGATGGCCAGGTCCTGTGCCTTTTAAGATTTCCTTCTTAAAGAATGTCCAGCCTTCCTGGACTCCTTTGCCCTTCTGGAACGCCTCCCCAGGAACTAGGTCAACTGGCCCCTAAACAGGCCAAAGTCAGCCCTCCAGAAGTCCAAGGTGGCAGTCCTGCTGACCCCTCTTCCTTACTTCTCCGAGAATCAAAACTCTATCATTTCATAATCACTGTGCCCAAGACAGTCTCCAGCCATCTCATGAAATCCTCAGTTCAAGCTTTTTGGTAAATCTGACATAACTTAATTGGCAAACACTGACTATGCAAGATAATAAACTGTGGCAGAGTTTAGGTTTAGTGTAGAGTACTTGTTCAGCAAGGAAAATGTATTTCTGATGAGATTAATTCACAGATTCTAGCAGATCCACTTTTTCTATTCTAGCTTTCAGCTAAGCAGAAACCTTACAAGTAAATAGTATAACGGAGATAAGGCAATATAAAACTGTAAAATTTCAGCATTTCATCCCTTGGTGGCTGCACAAGGAATTCTCCAAGTGATGACTGAAGTTTCAATAGCTTAAGTATGTTCCTCTGAAGCTGGTCTAATTTTAGGCTCTTTTATGGTCTCATTTAGGGCTCCAAGTGACAACAGCATTTATTTATTCTTTTGTTCTCTCTGATTGCACAAACCCACAGTGTCACAATAAGAAAAAGCTACAGAACACTTTAATAATGTGGAAGCACTTAACTTGAAGCTGTGAGATGAAATGCTAGAGGTAATTTAAATTGAACCCACTGAACCAAAATCCCAGGCAGATCATACTGTAGGCTCAGATTAAGGCCTTGGGCTTCATAAGAAGCCTGAATAAATCTGGAATCTGGATCTGACTCCTCCTACACTGTAGGAAATCTAACTCTAATCAGCTGCTTGGACGTTATCTTTTTGCTCAACTCTGTCACAGCACTTATTCTTTCTTACACAGATATAGTTTATTACTTTAATTTTTAACTGCTTCAAATATTTTCAGTAGCTTCAGAAGATTCTCGTCACATACCACTGCCTGCCCAACCAAAACCAAGTTGCTCTGAACCAGTTTTACCACCATTTCAAAACAATTTTCCACTATAGTTATCTTTCCATTGATTTGGGACCTGATTCTACTCTCACGGCAATGTCTGCAGCAGCATTGCCATTAGCGTGAACATACAGGTATCTTTCTTCTGTGTGTGCTTTTTCCTCATTTCCTTACCAATATCAGGATGTTATGTCTGTTTTTACTTTTAGTTTTCCTCTTAGCATTTAACGAAATTCTTTAATTTTTTGAACTTGCTTTTTTTTTTTTTCTCCAAAGACCATATAAAGGCTAGCCAGTGTTCTTTTTCCTAGAAATCTAGGAAATATTGATTCTACAGAAATGTGATGCTCCTCTTTTCCTGCTCTATTTCCCTCAACTGCTCTTTGTAGCACTTTTCCACGGATATTGTTTTTAAAGGCAGTGTCATAAAAAAGTTAGCATGAAAAAGGAAGACAGGCATTTGACTTCTTACACCTCTGTTTTTTCACAACAACCATTATTTCCTCTATGATCATGTTTTTCAACAAAACTAAGAAATGGTAGCAGGGTTTTTCTTATTTAGGATTTGACTAGATGCATGTAAAACTTAAAAAAAGTGACCAGACACATCACGTACTACTACTCTTTAATAATGCAAACCTTGCCTCAGAATTAAATATTACAAGAAGCGTCGATGAAGCCATCACGTTTGGGCTTTTTTTTCTAAAAACAAACCATTTGAACACACAAGATTACACCAATATTTTCAGCTTAATCTGGGTCTTAGGCACCATTGTGTTGAGGTACGTTATTGGAGAAGGGGTGACTTATCAGAGTGACATCTTCAAATTATTTCTTTATTAAAAAGGCATTTTGATTAGATTTAATTATACAGCAATTATGAAAGCTACTGAAAATACTGAAACATACTTACTAACCACAGTGCAGAACTAGTGGCAATCTTATTTCTCTTTTAATTAGTCAAAAAAGAAACTTAGGGAACTGATGCTGAACTCTGTAAAAGTTCTCCTGTTTAATTGAGCCAGAAGTTACCTTTAAAATGCAGATTTTTGTTGTTGTTGTTCTTGTTGACTGGAAGGTTCGTTCACAATTGTCTGCACAAATTCTTGTCACAGGTTCAATTCCTGAGACATTATAGACATTTACTGCTCTATAATAAAATTTTCTTATATGGTCTTTTGTCATTCACAGCACTGGTAAAAACAACTATCCCTACAAACCCATTCACACTAAAAATGTAATGAAAATAAAACTTTTTAATACATTTTCTATCTTGTTCTGTGTATTTTATATCATAGAAAATTAATTACCTCCCCATTGGAGAACACATTCTATTCACAAAAAAATAAATGTGTTTCTCGCCTAAAAAAAAATATATGAAGACAATAACCTTGCATTTTGTCATCCCCTGCATTTCAGACAGCATGGTGATATTTAGAGTACCAATTTTATAAAATTTATACTCTCTGATTACAGTCTGTATGTGACAAACTCAAGATCAGTAATATTTACTAACATAAGTCCTGTAATTTGTTAGACGTGGATAATTTCCCATTTGACCCTGGAAGGATCTTGAAATGGCTCTTAGGCTGGAGAGCCATGGGCTCTCTGCAAGGACCAGTGAAATGGTGAAAGAAATTATCCAATTCCTTCACAGTTGTCTCTACTAGTCATTTTTTACCATTTTGTCCAGTACAGTGTAAAATGCACTAAGTAAACATCCTTTGGGAACCTCTTATGTGGCCAGTTTTATTACCTTATCAGGACACTTTGTGTAACACTTCTGCAACATAATTTAAAAAAGAAAATAAATAAAAAATCACCTAGTTACTTCATGCAGGCAATCCAACCACACTTTGTGTGTATTTAACTTTGCATTTTACAGCCTTCCTCTGTTTGTAAATTATGCCTCTTACTACTTTTCCATGGCTGACAAACCAGTCTCCAGATGACCTGCTCTTGCTCACCCAACAGATTACCTTTGAAATCCTTTTAACAGAGAAGTCTGATCTCTTTTAGCTGTTTTAGAAAGAAGCAGACCCATGCTACCTCTTTCAAGTGCTCTGGAGCCTGCTGCAGTTTTATAACCTAGGCTAGTAAGATCCAAAAAAAAACCCCACAGATCAGGTGAATCAGAATTTGTTGCTTTGGTTAACCCCAAAATAGGTTAATTTAAAAATGTTAAAATAGTTTTCATAAACAAATGCTCTGGGAAAAGTTACTATGAAATTTCAAAATAAAGTATTTCCCTCCTTTTCAATCCAAATTAATCAAATACATTCTTCCAAAAATAAACTGGTTTAAAGTGTTGAGTTGATATTAAAATTTTCATTTTGAAATTGGTTCCACACTAGCAGGATGCCAATATTGCAATTTATAGTAAAGACAATCCAAACAACAGAAAATTAAATGGATATCACATTTTAGGTCTAAACTACTTCAATAAGAACAATCTCTCATCACCTTAGAACAGTATTATTTAATTCTTAAAAGCACAGAAGGCAAAGGAAATAGGTGCAGTTTTATTTAACTTAATTCAAAGGGTATTATTCTCTGAACTTTTTACTGAGTTACCCAAAATGTTGAATTGTCAAGATTAAGTGGTCTTTAAAAAAAACAACAACCAGCCTCCAAAGAATTATTTTACCTCGGGGGGAGCTCTCTTACAGAAAATGAAAAAACAGAAATCAGTGTATCTTCCCATGCCTACTGAGGCTGGCTCATAAAATAGGTGGAGGCTTATCAAAGAAATTTCAAATCAATCCCTTCATGCAGTTTAATTTTAGCATTTCTCCCCTTCTCTTATTCCTATAAGAACTGTTTATTGTACCTAAAACTATGATAATTGGAATAATTTTCTGCTGTATGTATTCAAACATTAGGAAGGCTCTTACTTGAACATTACCTTATTATATTATGTATTGTGCTTCTAATTCTTGAATAAGAGCATCAAATGTAGGGTTAAGTGAAGCATAACTGGGAGTTACCTATGAGACTACGAAAAGATTACCTTCACATACCTAAAGGAGAAAACAGCTTCAAAATCATTAATTTCTTGTGAAAACCTTGGGGGGACGGGGGTGGAGGTTACTATCTGTGATTCTGACACAGAACTAACAGAGAATAAACAGATGATAAAGGGCGGGAGATCAGAATCACTAGCCACCACTGTTTCCATACGGACGTTTCAGTTATTGAGAGCAGAAACCCCAAGGTAATATCTGCCTCAGTGCAGTACTTGAGCCAACAATACAATCATCTTATCTTCACTTCCTGCCATCATAATTCAAGTATATTCGAGCAGAAGTGAGGAGTCCCCCAGTGATTTAACAGTGGAATCAAATTCCTGGAAGATTACAAATCTTTCTAAAACCTAATGACCCAGTCAAAAAGTCTTTCTATAAACAAGATACTTGAGCTTGTGGATATTAATTGGTGTAGACTATCAAATTCAAATGCATTAGCTGTTTCTAAAAGCATCATCGGTGCATCTACTGCAAATTCAGTAATTGTTGATGTCTCTATAAGGTCTTCTGCATCAGCTGTAGCAGGGAATTTCTAGCAAAAATAGAATGAAAAAGCTTCTCAGCCTAACTATATTTCATTGAATTAGTTGTAAAAGTTTGTATTTATTATTTGGAAGTTGGATAGAATAACAAGGAAAAGAGGTTTTTAGTCACGTTAAGTCAGTGGGTTCAACTGTATAAATAATAGTATCCATTCTTCTTTCACTGTTATTTTCACTGTTACAGAAGTAAACTACTGCAATAAGTTGCGTGATATTAATTTTACAAGAATAAGAGCAGCCAAGCCTGCTGTCTCAATCAGCTTCATATCACGGGAGAGTTTCAGTAGCTTCTTCAAGCAGTTGTACAGACCAAATGGAGGTTTTATGAACTACAAATCCTCCTTACTGATTTTTGTCTTTATAATTTTAAAAAGTGCTTACAGAGTACTAAAAGTACAAAGAAAACAAACCAAAAAATCATCTTTGACTTTTAGATAAGACTGCATAACCTAATCAGAGAGATAACACCTCTCTGACCCTAAATTCATTGACCTCACAGCAGATTCCATCTCAAAGAAAGTTTTTTCTTTCTTTTCAGTTCTTCTCCTACACCTGCGTGCTTTGTTGAGGCAGCCTCTTTATTCAGAGCGTATCACCTCCATTATTATTATTACTAGCTATAGTGCACTGTTGCAAAGCTACCCTTCCTACAATGGCACAAGCGAGCACAGGTGCAGTGCAGCAGACTCTGAAGACCTTCATAGGTGAAAGCAGTTTTTTGGGGTTTTTTTGGTCTTGTAAGATACACAAAACACAAGAAGACTGAAATGGCAATATGGCCAAATACTGTGCTATGGGAATTGGCTTTGCAGCATCTTGGTGTCTCTAAGCAGAGAAGAAAGCCTTTGTTGTCTAAAGAGTTGTGCAGTAAATGAGTCAGACTTTGGAAGACAGTTGGAAGAGGGGTTTACTTATCTCAAAGGACAGAAGTGACTGCATTGCAGACGTTCATGCCAAGAGAATATCCAAGACTTCACTACAGTATGAGGATGAGAAAAGATCCAATATAAAGATGTTGACCAGAATGAAGAGAAGAATAATGATAAAAATATGCAAGGATGAAAAAAAGAAAATAGTGGCTAGGCACCAGTGCAGGAGAACTGGTAATGCTGAGTTTGATTTATTGAGAAATGTCAGAACGTAGACATTTTAATTTTGGTGCAGAAAGACAGAGGGGAGATTTAGCAAACACCCACATCTGCCTTCCTGTCCTTCCCTGTTGTAAGGCAGCACTGAGTTTGTACAGGTGTACCTTATAATAAACCGTTTAAGTTTGGCAAAATTATGAAAAGACCTTCTTTACGATGGGAATTGGCAGCCAGCATTATTTGTATTTTACTTGTTTGCATTTTTAATTGTCATATAGCTACAGGAAGGGAATTTAACAGAAATAGCTCCTCTGAAATAATTAGATATAAAAGCATCTAACTGATTAAAAAAATACGCACAACTCTCAATGTCAGAAGAGACTATACTTTTCCCAAAGTTACGAAGTAATAAGATTTTAAAATTTGTTCCCCAGAAGGATTATAATACCACTAGCCTTAGGCAATATAAAGATTAAACAAAAGAGATTATAAAAGCTGTGCTCTCTCCTGCTGCAATCTAACTCTGAAATAGAGCTTTGGAACTGAAGTGGCAAATAAGCAATGCAATCTTAAGGGCAATTTTTCAATATCTAAGGCAGCACGTTTGTACCAAAATGTTTAGTAAAGCATTGTTCTAACAGGATTTTGATAGAAAATGTACTCTTATTTTTGTACCCTATCTCAAAGAATATGCTTGAGAATTAATTAAAGTTTTCATTCAGAAGACTGAAGTTTCAGACAGATATTTCAGATTTTTTGAAAGGAAAACCTCTACTTAATTTTGAGGCAGAGGGTTTCTTTGCTCTTAAGTATTATCTCCATTATTTCTCATAATCTTGAAATCTAGAAGCTGTGAAAGTATAGAAAATTCAGAATCTACTTTATTTCAGATATCCTTTCTTAGTTTCTTCAGTAGAAAGACAGCCTAACAAAGTTACTGACATCTCTTCTATATTTTGTGAAACTAATGTTAATATGTGTTTTAATGAAAATGCTATGATTTTTGCTGCCATATGTCCACTCATGGTGGGTTCTTTTCTGCTTTAAATGAGATGTGTTATTTTTCCCGACTTCACCTTTTACTTCATTCCTACAGGGAATAAAACGCGGAACTGGACAATTCAAAAACAGCGTCTAAACTGAGAGCAGCCCACTTCTCTAGTCTCCTTGGCCATGGACACAGGATTTATTTTTGGAGAGAGTTTGCTGAGGTCCAGAGCTAAGTCACGGAATGAGCTGATAGTTAAGTACTATGGACAGTCAGGAGTTCAGTGTGTAAGTTAACTCCCTGTTCCTATTTTTTGCCCACACAGAGCTACTGGGAATTAAAGTCATTTTGATGTTGAACAAATTCTTCACAAATTGTGTGGGAGATCAAGATTGTACGTACAACCTGATAAACCTTCAGCTATATAAAACAGTGACAAAAGCATATGTACTACTGCAAAATATTCTTTTTTTCAGGAGTCCTAAGACTTTGTTGAAAATACCTATATAGTGTGCAGAAGAGGAACACAGCAACCAGATTGTGTTTTGGGTGTTGCACAGCAAAGGGGAGATAGAGTTTGAAAGCTGCATTACATTCAGCTGACAAGGTGGCTGGGGATGCAGCAGGCTCGTCAAACTTTACAGGCGGCTTTGGAGCAAAGGACAGAGAAGGCTGCCTACGCTCGGCTGCTCCTCTCGTCAGCCAAACCGAATAGCCCCCTCCACCCTGGGGAGAGAGGAGGCTGGAGGGTCCTCCTGCGTCAGACAAGGAAGCTCTGCTGGAGCCTTTCCAGCCCCCAGCCTTCCTCTCAAACCGTTTGCTTATGCATCTCTACCCTGCGGACACGCTGGTGTATGCAGTTCCTCCTTACCGCCTCTGAAGGGGGATTTGCTGGGGTGGTAAGCAGTACGGGCTCCAGCTAGACCCTGCAGGAGGGTCACACTCCAGGAAACTCATCCCAGTTCTGCCCCTCCTGGCCCCATTCCTTAATTAAGGATGAATGGATCTAACAAAGAGATGAATAATGAAGACAGAGTGCCTGAAAGAAGCCCACACAGGCTAAAGAAAAATTGCTGGCATTTGGATTTCTAAAAAATAGGAAATATTAATATGAAATATTTCCTGGGGCATCCTCTCACAGTTTTGAGCTTTACCTATGAGGACATTGTCATACAGCTCTTTTTCATAATATAGCGGGAAATCAAGTAATAGAAAGATCGGCTGATATACATTATGCAGTTTGAGCAGGAAGCACTGTGAAACAGCAAAATGAAATCAGAATTTTTTCTTTTTTTTTTCTTTAAGATAAAAATTCCTTTCCTTAGATATGAAAACCTTTTCTATTTAGCAAGCAAAATCAGCATCTTAACTACATAATATTTTTACATAGGTTAATTGCAACCAGTTAACGAAATATGGATTTGAAACATCTAGCAGGGGGTTGGACTAGACGATCTCCAGAGGTCCCTTCCAACCCCTGTCATTCTGTGATTCTGTGTTCAGGACATACCAGAAAGTGAAGAAAAATGAGAAATATCTGTTTTGACATTTTGTTATCGTCCTGGAAGACCCATGCCAATCTGTCCTATGAAGTACAATAATATTATCCTAATGCTGCAGAAAGGTAACAAGACTTACCTTGTGAGGAGTACGTATTACAATGAAATCAAGTCTTTTAACAGACAAAGCTTACAAAAGTGAAGTAAAAAACAAGGAACATTGTCAAAAACACGTTTCCCTTGTTTTAAAGACAGTAATGTTAACAGTCAGAAGAAAACCAAATCAGTAAAAATAATAATAAAAGAAATTCTGTATGTATCATAAAATTTGAGATGAATAAAATCTCTGGAATACATCTGATAAAACCCCACTGATGTAAAATTTTTCATTCCAGTATAATAAAATACTTCAAGCCTAGGACAGAGATAATGACTGTTGCATAAAGTAGAAATCTTTTAAATTGCTCTCTGATGGAATTAAGTATTTCTTCCCAAGGAGACAGGAGCAATGCCTGTGTGTGTATACACATGAAAGCACATGTTCATGTATATAAATATGTATAAATACAGACACATAGACATATATAGAGACATATATATTTAAATACATACTGGTACTCTTAATTATGAAAATATTTTTCACCCATACCTAGAATGTCCATACTACAAATGAATAAAGAAATTCTCATAAGTAGATAAGGAGTAATGAAAACTTTAGCATATCATTATATCTTACACTATGCCTATTCTCAGCACAATGATGATCACACTGTTGCCTTAGCAAGTCCTTAAAGTTCAGGAATGAAGATGAGTCTGTAGTCCTAAAAACGCAATGCCCTGGTTGTTATGGATTCTTTCCTGTAGGATTCATGTGAAAGAGGAAATGGTAAGTACAAAATGAAAATTTTCTGGAGTTATTAGAGTATCAATACAAGACACTGTAAATATGAACTTGTTTTAATGTTCTTTCCATTTCAGGCATTTCTGTAACTCGAAATAGTCTCTAAGCAGTTTTTATGGTTTTAATAATTGAATTTTTGTATTTTTCCATTAAATTACTAATCTATACTTTTAATGTTCATTTAATGTAATTTTTTAGTGTACATTTTCTAATCACTTTCTAAGAACTAATTAATTTACATAGGAATACTACAAAAACCTGCAAAAATATCAGTAAAAAAGCACAGGAAAAAATTTAGATGCATCAGCAGTACCCACAAACAGTAACCACAGTGCAGTAACACTGTAGGCTGGGTTCACAGCTTCTCACTGTCATCAAAAGGATGCCAAGCAACTTAAGTACATTGATAAATACAGCATTTCATTTATAATCATCTAATAGGTCTGTATCACTTAGCTATTTTGGAGGAGAGGTGGAAACTAGACCAAAAGCGCTTCATTCTTGAACCTCAATATCCCTTTTTGCTGATAAAAGGGCAAGTCAAAGCAAGTCAACTTCAGTCAGAGCTGCCAAGTACATACACGGCTAAATCTTGCATTTTATGCTTCTTCGTATTATACTGGCAGTTTAGGAATCAAACCCATGGCAGCTGATAAAATTTTAACACGTGAAATTGTTTAACGAGTGAAAAACTCAGTACAGTGTATTTGAGTAACTCGACAGTTAAAGAATTAGGAAGCTAATGGGTAATTAGGAGGCCAGCACAGCAAAATGATATAAATACATCTTCTTATCTCTATATAAAGTATAGGTAAAACAGAATCAAAAGAGCCTGGCACATCTTAAATTTGACTGTATCTGTCTGGTTAGCAGAAGTTTTATTTGTCGTTTCCCCTATTTTAACTCTAATCGTCTCTCATTTAGTATAACAGAGCACAGAGTGCAATGCTGGGAAGTGTAACAGTAGTGAAAAACAAAACAGTTGCAAGATGTTCAACAGCAGTTAATTCAATTACACTTTCATGTTCTTCATGGTAAACAATTACATCATTCTTCTAGTGTTAGGTGAAAAAGTATGATATTGTCACTGCAGGATCTGACAAATACAATTAGGATTAAATTATTCTCACTCCAGTGACAGCTCAACAAAGAAAACTGCGTATATTTGGATCACTACAAACAGGCTAAAATCAATTAGAATTGATCAGCGATAATATAATTTTCAAAATTGTCAAAGAAAAAACTGCAGTATGTACAAGGTTCCAACACCAAGAGTATTTTGTCCAGCTGTACTGATCCTAGGAATTCAAATCACTGTCTGTCTCATCAGTTTACTCTTTGATTTCACCACATTGCTTTTTATATGTCAAATTATGTACTGGTCTGGATGTTCCACACAATGCCTCAATTAAAGCATATCTGGTTGACTATTTTTCAAAAGTGTTACTTAAATTAAGGTTCAAATTAGTTATGGATTTTGTGCTCAGCTTGAAGTATTAGTACCATTCCAGTTGGTACTTTGCAGTAAGCTCCATTCATCAGACATTTGCTTGTTTTGGAAGAAAACCCCAAAGGAACCCCTAACCTCTTATTCTATACTGGCGTCAGGTCTGAGTCAGATATCACATGTGAAACGTGGAAATACCGTGCCTCCAAACATGCACTCCTTTCCCAAGAGTCTTGTGAGAACATGAGTCACAGACTTCACCATCAGTAGGGTGGTATCACCCCAGAGTCCCCTCGCTCTTCACTGTTCCTGATGATCCCCTAATCCCTTTCAGGTGATTTCTCCTGTAAAATACTTCAAAAGGGCAACACTTGAATATTCTTAGACTTGGGCTCGGCCACATCTAGCATATAACCTCCCGTCTTCACTTCAGACTAGGCACATAAAGATAACCTTTGGTAAAGGTAATCTCAGTGTTTCTGCGTCATTTTAAGTACAAGATAGGTGGGATGGAGTTCTCCAGAACATGTCACTTAAAGCTGCCAAGTGTTAAAGGGACTTAATGATGTGCAACATTTTAGAGCAAACATCTTCAGTCAAGATCTGACTGCACAGTTTTTCAGGGGACACTGACAGTCCTTTAAATAACTTAGTTCACAACACTAACTTAAGAACTCTACTGCTTTGATTTTCTGTTTTGTTTTGGATCTCAAGTGCTTGTCTACAAGAGGACAATATGAAAAAACTTAACAAGGTAAGGCGAATAAGTTAATAGGTTTATACAAACTCCAAATATTTTTCTGTATCGTGCAGGTTCACGGTTAGGAAAACTTAGCAATCAAACCATTTGAGGTAGTTCAATGATAAATCCGAGATGAATCCTACTCTTATTTTACATGCATAGAAGTGAGGATTCTTCATCTCCAGAGCTCACTAGCTGCTAACCACATACTTTGATTAATAATATTAGAACCAAAATAGTTGCCAGGTGCCAAAATGCACAGCTGGAGGCCTTGTGATTTCACTCACGAGGTCAGGCAAGAGGGAGCAGCCTCACTTTCTTCATTGGTCAGAAGGTAAAAAGACAAATCTCCGAGTTATGGAAGAGTTGGAGAACAGACAGGTTATTTGAAAGAAACATGGTCTTTTCTTTGAAATAGGTGAGCATCCTCTGATGGAGCGTGAACAAAGCTGAATTTGGATCCACTTATGACCCGCAGCTAGCATGACCCGACTATGCAGCACAGAGCTGCTGAAGTTACCTTACCATCTCTCTGATCAGGACGCTGCCACCAGTTTGTGATTATTCACTGAGCAAATCAAAAGCTCTGTGATCGCCCTGCAAACCCCCAGCAGAAACATTCCCATCACCTGTGCTGCCAAGGAGCAGGAGCCCAGCGCCAGCTGAGACAGCCCTACATGGGGCTTGGCCAGCTGCTGTTGGGACACTGAGCCATGGCCAGCCCCAACTGGCCAGCATGATGGGGGAGGCACCGTGATTAGCTTTGGAGCCCTGATGAGGCTAAACAGAGGAGATAACTGAAGTGTAACTATAAGAAAAAAGAAAAAAAAGAGAGGTAAGAACAGAGAACAAAAATGCCCTGGGTATTGCCTTGGGAGCTTGCATATTTATAGCCATGTTGTGGACTGCATGGATGGACCTGAGAGGAAGGCAAGTGGATGAAGATGTGTTTGATACTGCACAAACCAAAACAAAATTCTGGCAGACTCAGTCAGCCTTTGTCAGGGTGTACTAAAGAAACACAGAGTGGAGCAGCAGCTGTGACATCCCTTGGGGATATTGAAAAATACTTCTCTTGCATGATGCACTAGATTAACTTTGATAGCAGGTGGAAAAAATGGAGGAGGTGCCAGGAGCTTGGTGCCAGAATTTATGCTCCAAGTCCTTTACGTTAGTATTACTAATAGCACTAGTTTAGGTAAGCTCAGGAGGACCAAAGGTTGAAATTTACTAAGTATTGTCATAAAACCAAGGGAAGATCTTCTCTCCCCTTCACACTTGTGCTGGCACCAAGTAATTTCTATGAAGACTATCAGGAATGTCTCTATGTAATGATTTAAAAATAGAAGGTGCTGACACCCTGGCTGATAGATAACAGTACAAAATACTAACACAGAATGCTCTTCTCTCTATAGTTTAGAACTACATAGGGTATCAGTCATCGGCATCTTCACACACTGATCTTTTAAGATCTGCAGTGTTTTCTTTGCATTTTTGCAAAGACTTGTGATTTCTTTTTCTAAAATAAGTGCTGGTGACTAGAATAGTCTACATTTGATACCACCACTTACAGCTAGACTCAGGGGAAGAAATGCTGTACAAACTCTCTTACGTGGTTCACCAGTGTTCCCTCAAGGGATTAAGTTTCTGTCATTACAGACTGACTTGAGAAAAATGAAGGAAAGCATATAGAAGTCCTCTGTTAAAAAGGACTCCATGTGTGCCTTTTTAGGTCCCAGTATCATCATTAGTGACATGAGAGCAAAAGCTTCATTTCATTTCAGCAGGATGTAGACTACACATCCAAGAAACATCACAGCAGGGTTTATCCAGCCTCAGAATATGCCAAACAAATTTCACTGTGGCACAGTTCACTGCTGTACAGAGGCAAGATGAAAAATTAATGCCGTAGGTTAGAAAAGGAAACTCTACCACAGAATAGAGCATTCCAGGAACAACTCATACTGAGATTTAAATTCAACCAATAACAAGATGTTTTTGGAAGATGCAGATAGAAGCAGACTACAAATCAAATTCACATCCCTGAATGTGTGGAGCTTATTCCTAGAAAAAAAAAATATGTATCATCTCAAATAAAAGGTCAAGTGTTATACAATAAAATTAAAATGGAAAATAGTATTTTCTCGCTGTTAGATCTTTATTTTTAAATAGCATTCGTGAGCATCGTGCTGTCAATCCAAATCAGATTCGTGCAGAACAAGAGCTCTACCTCGCACTGCAGAACAGTTAAAAAATCATTTTTTAGAAGGAAATTAATCCTCCCAGGTAAACATACATAGAATTTTAATCAAAACAATAAAAAGATATACATTAAATTAAATGCATTCTTTTCAAATACAATAATTTCTAGCAGAGTAATTGAAAATATTTCCCTTTCAGCTTTCATTCAAAGCTGTATGAAAGCAATTGGAAGTTTTACATGGACAAACAGTGACAAGTTAAATTGAAATAAGTTAAAATAACTGGCACTACAAAAATGTTTCAAATACCTCTAAAATTTACTAGACATTTGTCAAAATGAACAGCCTGAGCTTAGGACAAAATGACAATGTTGGAGTTATTTGGAAAGCATTGGGGACTACAAGCATATGTTCTGAGCGCATTAAACAATAAGAATGCTTTAGGCAGAAGTTTCACAAATATTTGGAAATATAATTATGAAAAAAAAAAAGCCCCAAAACGCAAGCCTCATACTCAAAATCATGTCAGTTCTTACTTGATCAATCTAAATGACACAGTATCCCATGTGAAACAGAACCCAATCTCTTTATCTAATTGCTACGATAATTATTCTCTGATATTGGAAGAACAAGAACAGTCCATCTGTGAAGGAATTCATTGCTGCATCACGTAAAAGTAATTTTGGAAAACGAAGAACAGGCTCAGTATATGGGAGAGTGTACCTGTGTGTATACCTATCTCTGTATGGGGAATGTTTTTAATATATTTTCAGAAGATCAAAATACTCATAAATATGCCTCTAAATAAGAGAAAATATTAAACAATGATGTATTTTCAAGGGTCTCTATAGTATGTAGTAAAATAAATAGTGAGATAAAGGAGAATTAGCCAGCAAAGAAAAGCATAAAAATTCATCTTTCTTTAGAGCCATATTTAGACAAATTTAAATATACTACTTTAATTATGCACCATTTTTCTAAGGCTGTTAAGTCCATCTTCTTTATGGGAACTCCTGCTCTTACATAAAGTATTCAATATATTCAAAGTTTTCTGTTCGCTACTTAATAATTAATTAATCCTCCTCTAAAGAGTAAACAATCACCATTTTTACGATGATCTGAGGAAGTATTTATTGATAAACAGGCCTAAGGCCATTAAGTATTTCTTTTCAAATGGACTTTGATCAACTTAGTTCAAGCACAGCTTTATAAATATTTTTCCTACCCACTTTTGTGGTAGATCAAGTGACCAGGCTATTATCTGATTCCTGCCTTCTCCGCCACCGAGACAGATGTTGGCCACTTTCCTATTACATCCTCAAGACATTTGCACGTTCAAGTTCATTTATTAAGATTGAATTACTGTAACTCTTCCTCTCTTGCCTTGATATTTTACTCTGCTCGTGCCCATTCAGAATACTATTGCAAAGATCCCCTCCGCATGTTTTTGCATGCCATCTTTTTCCTCCTCCTTCCCAACATCAGATATAAGCACCTTGTCTTCATGAAAGCTGCTTGGGGTCTACCCACGCTCACTTACCTCAGCCTACTACCGACGCTGCTATCTCTAGTTGCTTTCAGATACCAGCCCTCATTACCACCCTGTCACCTTTCCAGTTGGGCACTACCGAGAAACTCCCTCAGTTTCCATCAAACCTGCACAAAAAATTTTTTAAAAGCTAGTTCTCAACTACAACTGTAGACATTGCACTGCCCACCAATGCCTCGTTGTCTCCTTGCGTTCACTTGTGTGTCTGTAACCAAACGGACTGTCTTTTCAACAAAGTTCTTCAGGCAACTTTTACAAAGCACCTAGAAAAACAGGTTTCTGTTCTTTCATTAACTTGGTTAATATAAGTAACACAATGACAAAATATGTTAAGGGATATTATCATCCGTTTTCTTAGTATTGCTATATCTCTAAAGAATATCACTATTTTTTTCCTGACAAACACAAACTGCCTGGCTTCTCACTTTTGTTGTGATTACTGCACCATGCTAACACAAGCCATAAGTCCTCCAACAGTGGCCAGTTTGTATTATTTGTCTCTCTTCTCAAACAAACCTCCTGTTAAATTTGAAGTTCTCAGTCCTCTTTCCCTTCAGCTGCTGGCTAAATCAATACTGTAATAGAGGTACTCACAGTAGAAAGGCTTCTCACTTTTGACACTGCAATTGGCCAAAGAAATGCAGGCAGCTTAGGTTCCTTCGTCTCAAGCCCAATTCCACAACACTGTTGACCTTGTAAAGCCCTAGATTCCTGGAGCTATTGTATGATCTTCCTGCATTAACCTCCAGGCTAACAATTTACTTGAAGATAAATTCAGGCACAATGGATAAAATCAGTTTGAACTGTTTCATAGTCTGAATAATTCAGGTAGATCCTTTGTACTTATTATTACAATACTGTTTCAATGTCTTTGGAGGGGGTAAGGCTGCTAAAGACTTTTTAATGTAAAACATATGCAACTCCTTGAATTAAGATTCCAGTCTTGCCAGAGACTCTGTGGGGTACCCTGCTCACATCCAGAGGTGTGTACAGAAATGTTTTTACAAAATCTCACCTTGCAACTTAAAACTAGCAACACTGCATTTTAATCTAATCCACATGAAATTGAAAAGGAAAAAAAAATATTTTGATATTTCCATTACCAACAAGGCATTTGGTAAAATTCACTTGAATTTTAGCAGATATATAAAAGATGACCTATTCTTCTGGCTCAGAGCAGCTTTTTAAATCTGCCTAGCATATTGGATACTATTTATATGCCATTATATTTTATTGGAATCTGTTAGGTTTTTCACCATCCTAAAGTTATTTTATAGCAGAGACTAAAAGGAATTATTAGTGACCTAGCATTTAAGACCAGTTCAGCAGTAGTAGGAATAAATTAAGAATACTGATACCCAGACAATGACTCCCTGTTTGCATGTTTCTTGGCTTTGCTGCCACCTGCAGCAAAAGACAAGATAAAAACCCAGTTTAGATATTTCTGTCCTACTTTGCATCATTGCTTTCCAGTCCCTCTTCATTACCTGAATGTACCGATTTTCAAAGTTTATGAAAAAATGATAGCAAAGGGTGGTTCCTAAACTAATCCAGACCTTTCCAAATGTTAAAATGTTTTGTGAAGAAAATGTATCAGAAGACTGATATGCACATTTAGATCAAAATATGACTTGAAAACATGTGGAATTGAACCATGTATACCTACATATTTACTTAAAATTTTCAAAACATCATTCCCTTTAGAATTTCTAAATTCTATGAATAAATAAAAAAAATTCATTTCCATACTATAGTGCTTCAGTTTAATTTTAAGGTAGTCTGTTTGGGTTTTTTGTTTCGTTTTGGGAGTTTTTTGTGGGTTTTGTGTCTGGTGTTTTTTGTCTTGTAAGGTTTTGGGTTTTTTTGTTTTGTCAGGTTTTTTGATAACAAATATAAACTTGCCATCATTATCTTTGAATATATACAGTTGAAAATTCAAAATAAATGCTTAGTTGAATTACTTATTCAAATGTTGCTAAATAGAATAGAATAGTTCAGTTGGATGTGACCTACCAACAATCATCTAGTCCAATGGCCAAATATAAATTTTTGAAAAAAAACCCCACAATTGTACATATATGGGTTCTTAAGAGTAAAGTCACTTTCTTGTTTCTCAAAAATCATCATCTGTGGCTTCCACTGTGAAAAACAACCAGCTCAAGTAATCAAAAGCAACATATAAGCAAGTTATCACTGAAAGGGACAACTGCCTTGAAGAACTAGCCAAGATTTCTGCCTCTGCCTTTCGTCAAAAGTCTACTAGACCTATTTGTCATGATAAAAAATACAGGGTCTTCTTGTACTTTTTGTTTATTTGGTTGTTACTTAACTTGAATAATAGTTCAGTTTTCCAAGTGGCCTTCTTTTATCTCCCGCTTCTTTGACACTTTCCTGCCAGATGAAGAGCGGGTCATAAATCACCCAATATGCAGCCAACCTTTAGTGTAGGTCACTGGAATTCACTATATCTGAATATTAATACAACATTATAATGTATAAGCTGTAGTTAGTAGGCAGTTCATCTACCTACTTTCTTTCCATGCTTGAGATCATGCTGATAACATAAATCCTATGCTTCATATCCTCTATCAAGTTCTAGTAAGAACTGGAGGCCACTTTACATCACTGTTCTAATTAATAAAGCAATCTCCATGAAACAATCTTCATTATTGGGTCAGCTGCGTCCCCTTCAAGCAATGCAGGGACAAAGGTCAAGTTCTGGTTTCCAAGACAAAGAAATCAAGTTATAGAACGAGTATCTTTCCTTAAGAAATATAGGAATCTACTCTCTTAATGACCACCCCCTCACAAACTGCTCTATTTCAAACTCCTACCATGAATAGGTCCATATTAAGAAAGCTCTACAAACCCAAGCCTGACCAAGAGGAGAAATGCCAGAAATTGCACACTGATTATTTCAGTACTGCTGTTGATAAGGTATGAGAAGAGACATGCAAAATGATGAAAGAAAGCAGCAAAATGTCTTAAGATGCACAGGTGCACCTTGTTTGGCCCTTTAAGTGTTTAGCCCTTATTTTTGTCATATTTGTCCTAGCACTCAAAAAAAAAAAAGTCTAAAGAAGAGTTTGTGGACTGCATCCCTTCCCATATAACAAAAGAGAATTTAATTCAGCAGCTATACCTGTCCAATGACTAAGGCCATGTAGCTGTACTGTGGTTCTTTGTCAGCTTAATTTATCCTATGAAATCTTATCAAGGGGAAAAGGAAAACACCAGCTTCATTCACAGATCTTTCACAGGCATGGGTTTTCTTTGGTTTAGTGTTTTTTTGTAGACTGGACACAAGAGTTGATTGATGACATTTAGTTAAATATTTTTCTTCCACACTAACCTTTGTCAAAGAAATGGCTTCTAAGGACAACAGAGTGAGGCCTTTGACTGCATCCGGCATTCTGAACTGCTGAGCAGATGTCTTAGAAGTTTATAGCTTTAAAATACTGCTCAAAGACCCCAGTTGAGGTTGTGACCCCACTGGGCTCAGTACTGTACAAGTATAAATGAAAATATATGAGAGTCCTGCTCCAAAGAGTTTATGAGCTCATCCTCTCTACCAAAGATAATTTAATTCTTTGGCAGTAATCCAGATTTGGTTTCAAACTAAAATAAAAAGAAACCTCAGCTGATCTCCTGTTTGGTCTCACACAATGAGCTGACAACATAAAAACAGCGGAGCTTCAGAAATAACAAAATGGAAGATGAGAGCAGAAACTCAGCACTGAATCTGAATTTTCATCCTGAAAATTGTGTGACGCAAGCTGAATGGGGACAAATGTTGCTTCCATGGGAACATATGTTAAGATGGGAGACAGCAGAGTACCAGTATTATTTTCGCTGCTGGACCTATGGAGACCACCACAGAAGTAGTCAATAAATAGAGGAACTGTTATTCCCTTGGGATCCTTGTGTAGCTGCTGCGCACCCCCGTAAGACCCTGGGTAACACCAGACTTGCTCGCACTGGGCCCAGATAGGTGAGCTGGATGCTCACCTAAATGCTCCCTGAATGAATGAGTTCAGCTTTCAAAATAAACATGAACACACACACACACCCCAAGATCTAATGGCAATTCCATTTCTGCTGGCAATCTCTAATACATTCTTACTACCATTTTCTGGACAATTTTATTCCTTGAAATTGCAAAGAAAGTTTTCCACCAAAAACTAACACAAAAGAAGCGAGAAATGAACACACAACCTGTTCTCATTTCAGTAGATACCAAGGAATTATGCCTGCTTTAGAAAACAGTATTAAGGAATATTAAATTTGCAGGAAGGTAAAGACGCTTAAAATTGAAGTTTTATTAATGGAGAAAGACTGAGGACTCTCTGCAATGATTTTTTTTGTTCCTTTTTAAATATTACAAAATACGGAGTTAAGAAATGAAAGAGGGAGGTGTTCTGTTTTTTCCCCAGAAGTGCCATTTCTTCAAAGAGAACTGATTTTATTTTTAGGACAGCTGCAATCAAAAGACCTTAATAGAAAGAAATACAGCTATAGAAAACTGTATCTAGGCATCCTGCATAATTCAAAGCAAAATGGTATAGAATTAAAGGAAAAAAAAATAAACAAACCTCTTGCTTGCTGCACTGTTCTTATTTTGTGTCTCAACGGGAAGAGGATGACAGATGGAAGTATAAAGTATGTTTACTCCTATCAGGCCTTTGATATGCAAATGCTTGTTCTGAAAGAATGAGAAATACACTGACCAGCAGACATCCCCTCCGAAGAGGAGCATCACAACCTGAGGGAGAACAGAGATAAACACTCTTTGGCAGATGCATTATGAATACTGACTATGGCAAGTTCCGCCACAACACTTTCCCGAGGGAAGTATTATGTTTTGAAATGTAACATCTTGACAATATTTAAATGCAAAGAGTGAAAGAAGAGTGAAATATCTCAGGGACGTCGCTAATAAATAAAATACATTCACTCACTCTATTTATTTACTTTAATTTCAATGCACTGGCAATGCTGTTATATAATTCCTAAGACAACAGAGACAAGAGCTAACTTCAGCCTCATAAGGTTTGCCTTGAGAATCTCTTTTTTCCGGCAATGACGAGAAATCAATTTATTCAAAGGAGATGTCAGCGCATTATGTTGGACTCCTGCTCTGAATCACTGGCTGGTGGAGCCAACCTGTCTCCATCAGCTGTACAGAGAATCAGAGGAGACTGGCCTCTAATACCTTCCAATAGGGAGCATTTCTGACAATGACGCTATAAACATTAACAGTAGCTGAAAACTTGATCCAAACTGTTTCAGAGTTTGTGACCTTAAAAAAAAAAGCTAACAATAAAATCTCAAAAAGAGCTGCTAATATGAAAGTGCTTGCTGTAACTCTGCAGTGAAGCCAGAACAGTTTTCAAATGCACTCAACCTCTTTTCCACGCATTAAAGCCAGCATTGCGTCTCTTTTTACCCCGTTACTGTACAGAGTTTGCTCAGAAAATGAATGCTCCATGAAGCTCAGAGTACCACAGAAAGGTAACATTTCAGAACCAATAAAAAATTTTTTCAAGAAATGTAGCAAGGATTAAACTATACTATTTTTTAGCCGATGGTTTTAGCAGGTAATTAAGATCATCACTTGACTGAGATAGTAAAGCCCAGTACCGCTAGCTTCCCTTCTATTTAATACACTCACATAATAAACTGCAGAGTGTACTGATTTTTTTTTTTTACTTTTTTTAAGGATTCATTACCTTCTCCAACCATCACTAGGCACAGAAGTTTAACACAGATGAAAAATCGTTAAAGATTTTTCTCAAGTTATTCCTTTTTCAAGATACCTGCTACATCTAATTGTTCACAGTAGAATTGAGGTCATGCGTTTCTCTCAGTTACAAGTCTTTTTTGAGAAAAGGAGCTACCTATTATTATTTTAATAGCTTTATCATGAAGTTTTCTCAGTAATGACAGCTATTGTAACCTTCTGTTCCTTCCTCAGAATGTCTATGTTTTATATCCCTGCTGTAGTCCTGTTGAAAAACAAAATGAAAAAAACCCAAAACAAAAACCAACCAAAAAACCAAGCAAGCACAATCGTACACCCTTCAGAAATGGAAAACAAAATAGCTGCAGAAAGACGTAAGAGAATATATTGGAAAAGTGAAAGTATTGGTGTTCTGAAAGTTAAAGCCAAAAATAAACACTACATGAATAATATTACTACTACACTTTTCTGAAGTAACAGAAAAGTTTTGTTGTCCTCTTGTCCTTGAGGTTCAGGTTAAATTGCTCTGCTGATGCTATTAACATCAACATTAGGTAAAGAGGGATAAGGTATAGAGAGCCAATCAAATACCAATTACTTACACTGCTTCTCTAGTAACTACACTGTGGGTTTTTTGGATACAGGCAACTAAAAATTACCAAAGACAGAGATTTAGTCAAAAATCAATAGGTTAGTTTTATAGCTACTGCGCCTTCATTTCTTTCAGGTTTACCTAATTTATTCCTAAAGAGTAGGAAAGTCCATAAAATCAGAAACAAATATAACAGTTTTACAGGTTTCTCTTGAAAGAAAACACTTTTTCAATTAATTACTCTACATCTGAGTTCTCCTCCTACGTTGACGCTGCTCAAGAAGGACCCTTTCCTGGATCTGCTTTAGCAGGATCCTCTCCTGGATCTTCATCAGAGGAACTCTCTCCCATGCTACCTGGCTTCTGCTGGCCTTTGTTGTAAGGGGCAGAGGAATGAATTGATCTTGTTTTCTGCTTCCTGGTCACCAGGGCAACTGATACCAGTTCTGTTGGAGTTTGAGCACCAGCAGCACTCGTTGTTGAAGCAGCTGGAGAAGTGGCAGCAGTGGCTGGTGCTGATGGGGGATAGCTTGGGGAGGGAGGGGTTTGTGTCTGTGCCAGCTGTGAATTGGCCTGTGGGATATGAGTAGCAGCAACACGCGTCACACAATACCCACTCCTACACCAATTTTTAACACAAAACCACCCCTGCAACACATTCAGGAGAACGAGCAACAAAATTGCGATCTTTTGAAAGTAACATTCATCTTCTAAGCAGCCCAAAATGTTTCCATCCCCTGTCTCTTTGACATAAGCATTAAAGAGCAAGATAAACCTTTTCCAGGTGAAACCAAAAGTGTAATTAGTAATAAAATCCATCATATGATGCCCAAAATATGCAGGCATAGCCATGATCCAAGTAAACATATTATACATCTGAATGCCAAACCATACAAAAATAGCATGTTTAAACCACCACATACAAATGCAAAGACCAAGTGAACCATGCAACATATTCAGCAAGTTCAGCAGCACTGTATGTATTAACTTCAAACAATGCTCTCTAAAGGTACAATACAACATTTTGCTTAGGAACAATATTCCCTGAGCAATCTGGGAACTCATGCCCCACATTGGGCACCAACAAATCTGTTGTGGTTTGGGCCAGGTTGGCCAATGACAAGACGACAGATGCTCTCCCCCACCTCTCGCTCCAAGGAGAGGAAGAAGAGAGAGAGAGAGTTACGAGTTTAGAAAAAAAACTAAACTACTTTAATGAAAAATTAATAATACTAAAAAGATATAATGAAATAGATAAAATATAAATAAGTATATACAAAACCAGATCAAGTTCCTAGGAAGATGTCACTGGCAGGCACTGGGAAAGTTCCAGACTGGACTCAGTGACAAATGGGAACTGGAACACACTGACTGGGATCAAAAGGCAGATGAGCTGACAGGTTCCTCCTTGGGTGTCAGTCATTGAAGAAAGAGGAGTAACTTCATGCAAAAGAGGCAGTACCATAATTAACAATCTCTGCTACAGGGATTTCGGGATAAGAGATGCTTACCGGTCATGTCTGACAGAATATACCAGCAGAGACTTCAGGTGCTGAAGCACTTGCAGACCTTGCTTGGATGCTGCAGTACTAGTAAAAAGAAGTGATGGGTACAAAGACTGGCAAATGAATAAAAGGTATATTGACACCGTAAGATAACGTAGTTCTCCATCCCACTTCTAGGCCCGTGGCCATAACACATGCTAGTTCCCTCTGGGTCTTTTCTAAGAGGAAACCTTGGTCTGCTCCCAGGGAGGAAGAGTTTCTTGCTGATGCTGCGCTCCCAGGTGGCAGGGGTGGCTGCACCCATGCCAGACCCCTTCTGTGGGAACTGTGATTCAGCTCCTTATGTCTCCATTACGGCAAGGAGTAGGAGGAATAATTCAAACACACCCCAGCTAGCGCAGACACCCAGGCAAGACCGCAGCAAGACACTGTCTGCCAGGGATCATCTTCCAGCAAACAACGCCCTGCCTGCCTTGACCCACATCAGTACACAAACAGGGATGGGAGACCTGTCTGCTACATCATGGACGTGAGTTTCTCAAAAGCAATACCAGGAGACATACAAAACCCAGGCACTGATAAAACAGTGGTATGGTATGAAAGAATATTTCTTCTTTAGATCTTTTTCCCTTACAATACCGTCACACAGAAGTTCATTCTAATTCAACACTCGTGAGGTAAGAGTAATCGCAATGCTGCCTCTTAAAATGATGTGGTTAGTTTTGGATCATTAGACTAGGCAATATATTTTATGAAGGTGTATCGTTTTATCCGCAGACAGCCTGCAAGCAACATTTTTACATTTACTGTAAAAAAAAACAGAAAAGATTATTTCTCTCTGTAGGCTATGGTGATTAGCATGACCTATATTTTTAAAACAACAAAATATGCCCACAGAGAGCAATCCCACAATTATTTGCAGATTTTTTTATTTATATTGTGATTAATTCTTTTGCTACAGCTACCTGGGACATGAGCGGGTTGTTTTAAAATATATTCTTATTTAGTCAGGCCACTTCTTCCTTTAGAGGAAGAATTCAATTTATGCAAGGTTTCTCTATTCACAGTAGTTTGTTATGGCATTTTTAGATATAAACACATCAGAAGTTAGTTCTAAGTTTAAAAATGTCATGATAATACATTTGCATGCAAATGTCAGCAGCCTGAATTTTTAGAATACATTTTTCCTACAACCTCGCATCATATATTGCTCATTTATACTTAAAAAAAACCCCATCCAATGAACTGTATGAAGAACTGCTGCATACGTATTAAATCACACTAATGGATAATTATGAAGGTGGTTGTGCCTGCTGATCCCTGTAAGTGTTGTCCTCCCTCTAATCTGAGCCTATACAAGATATAAAGTTGATGACTAGTTTTTTTTCTGATTATATTTGCACACATGCATTAACAATTACTTAGTCAACCACCGACTTGATTCTGATTTGCATGACCTTAACAGAAATTAGCCACTATTTTCTTTTTGAAGCTACAAAACTTTCACCCACCATCCCTAAATTGCATCATCACTGCACTCCCAAAATAATAAAAAAATCCCATCAGATTCATAACCCAGAGCTGCTAACTATTAAATGGCCTGATACTGAAAAATCTGAGTTTAGTGTGTAGTATTTTCATGTGTACACATTAGTCTTGTAGGATCCAAAAACAAGTCCTAAACTCTAACATAAGTGGTAAAGGACAAGTAAGGTGTTTTAAAGGTTTGAAGAGTAAAGGACCTGGCTAAATAATGTTGGCTTATCCTTAGATTCATCTTAATTAGTGTATTAGAAAACCAGCTCCAGCAACGGGAGGCAACAAAACGAAGTCTGCTAGCCTGATTAGCAAGAAATCACCCACAATACTCTCATTCTCCACAAATGGAAAAAAGCCTCTAAAATACTTATTTATTAAAGATGGCACACCTGGCAGTATCTGGGTTTGTTCTTGAGTATTTGTATGTTGGTATGTTCTTGCTACCATAGTAAACATGACTAATCCTACAGTTTGAAAAATGCATAGTCCCTATAAATTTCAGCTATGAAGTCACAGTTTGAAACATGTACTGAACAGGCTCCGTAATACAATGGTGAAACATGTACTGAACAGGCTCCGTAATACAACGGCTGCTCAAGAGATGTTTCAGAAACACTCTTCTCAATTGGTCTTGTTTTCAGTTTATCACTGAAATTTCTAAAATACCCTTAAAAATCCACAGATCGGAATAAGTATACTTGAATAATTTATTTGCAAGTCTATGTCATGTCTGTCTTGAAATACTCCGTTTGCTTCCTATGGCCCTATACCACCTCACTCCTGCTATCAGATTAAAGCCTGGGCTTCAGAGCCACTAATACATCAATAACCAATTTCTGCATTCTAGTTATTTACTGTAGAAAGCTTTAAAAGTTCACAGTTTACCAATCACCACCACACAAAGTAGGGAAGAGAGAGAGCATTTTCCCTGTCCAAGACCACCTTTAAAAAAAAGTATATGTTGGATCATCTTCAACTGATCAAACAACATGAATTATACCTTATCCCATTACTCCACTCCACCATTTACCACTGTTATTTACCTTATCCTGTTATGTCATGCTATAGTAACGTAGCTGTAGGAGAGAGATTTGCATTCTTTAACTGTTTTAGTGTTCTGCTGTGTCAACCATAACACTTGCAGCTATCCAGAATAAATAAGGATGGCAAACTTCTCTTTTTTCCCCCCTTCAAAAATTCTGAAACCAGATTTCTTTCTTAAGTTATGGGTGGGACATTTCTTCCTAGGTAGGGCAGCTATATCTCATTCAGGCTTGGGTGAAAACCCTTTACCAAAGAGGAAGGTTTTGCAGTATTCTCTGAAGCTCAGGCTCACCCAAAACAATAATTTGGCTGTAACAACTGTCAATAAATTCTTCCCTCCTTTTGTGGTTTTTATTCTAAAATTGATAATACCACCTGACAGACATGACTGCAGAATTTGGTGGTGGTTAACAGATTGGGACACAACAGCTAATAAATCACTGATACGTTAGTTGCACTGAACAAGTGGATGAGAATGGCAGGAATTTGGAACTGTTGCTCTACTTGCACTCTAGCAGTCTTGCCGGCGTCTAACACATGTACAACACACTGATCTGCATTTTGCACTAGCAAAATTCAGCTTCATTACATATATATGTATATTAAGTCATGACTTTTTTTTTTCCCCAGCTAATCTGAGCCATTTATCAAACCAGAAAATCTAATGAAGTTTAGCAAAAAGGGCCTAGTCAGTCTCTCACAGATGACCAAGATCCATCAAGAGACCTCAACCAGTTCAGAGCACTAAAAAAAAGTCTCTGTAATGGGACTTTGTCAACAAGGTAGCCATTTCTTTAGGGACATTAAGGATGTCTTTATCTTCTGCTAGCCCTGTTTATCTGTTTTTCAGTTAAACACAGTAGTTTATTTGGGGAATTCAGTAAATATTTGTAATTTCAGCAAACGTTAATAACTTTCACACATGAAGTTTGATTTCAAAATCAAATGATCAAGTTACAAAAACTGTATAGCCCACACAACCCAAGTCGATATATGAGAAGTAAAATACTTAAGAAAAAAAAAATCAAACACAAAACATGAACCCCTCAAAACCCAGATATTAGTCACTTGTGATTAGAATATGATTTTCTGACAAAAGTAAAACATTTTGCATGGTTACGGTAAAATAATTTAAAAAAAAGAAGATCCAACAATATCAAGATATCCAAAAGCCACTCAAAATAGGGTTTTGAGTTATCAATACTGAAGTCACCACCTATACTTTTTTCATTTTTTAATATTGTACCATCAATATACTTCATGTTTCTTATAGAAAGCACTTTAAGATGTATAATATAGAAGGAACAATCTAAGCTTCCCCCCCAGAACTTTCCTTTAAAGAGAATCCAGACTTTTACTGAGAATTGAAAACGTCATTTTGCAAACTCAAATTCCATCACAACACAGAATTTCTCTTACTAACATGGTTTGCCATGACCTGTTAATTACTCTAATTGTGTGTATAATTTTAAACAACTGAGAAAAGTGTGCAAAATGATAACAATGCATAGTTTACAAAGAGAAGTACATGCAGAGGTAATCAAATGTATTATTCATTTACTGAGAGTCAAAGAATCACTATTCTGATCTTGAGAAGAAAACCACACATAACCTCCTACTCTGGGATTTGCCTTTACTGTCATCCTAAACGCTACAAACCAACCGTGTCTCCAGGCATTCCCCTAGGTCTCTCCTCAGGGTCTTCACTGCCTTCTGACTCTGAGTGACTTTGCAGCTGCTTTTATGTTTTCTGTTAAATGTGGTGGAAAATTTATTCTGAGTGACAAATAAAAAATACTTTTACATCTTTAACTATTATTCCAGTCTCTGATATCCCAGTGATTCAACACTGATATTCTCGCTATCCCCGTGAAGGCATCTGGAACATACACATGCATAAGGCTTCTCCACAATGTAATACTTTAATATTAAAGCATGTTACATTAAAAACATTATGGTTTCTCAAGTATTGCTTTATTATAATTGCAGACAAAGTTGCAAGAAGCAAATTTGACCACTAAGATCGTATTCACCAAGTGAAATAAATCCTTCAGAACACTGGAATACTCATTAAATTGGGGTTTGGGTTCCCCCCCCAGTTTCTTGCCTAAACTGACAATACACATTGATACTGGTGTGTAAAATACTGTACATATTCAAATGACTTTTGAATGCGAATTTTCACAGTTTTTCTATCTGGACTACTCAGCTTTTCCTTGAAGATTGGTTTACAGTAAAATTGAAATCTAAATTCTGACTCTGCATAGAAGATATATTGCTCTTAAATTTACCGTTCCACAGGGACTTTATTAGGGCTGCTACTGAACTGTTCATCATTTTAATTAGAATTAACACTTTCATCTTGTTTATGAATACATGTAAGATAAGCTTTGAAATATTTAACATCTGGGAATACCGTCAAGCTGTCACAGCAAAATTAAGACATTTCACATACATAACTATTATTATATAATAGCCAGATACCAAATAACTAAACATTCATTGTTAGCATTTGGAGTATAATCTCTCTATGCATACATTTCCATGTCCTTTGGGAATTTATTCATGCTTTGATCATTATCCCTTTGAAGCAACGCTTCTTTAGAGAGATGTTTCAAGTGCAGTCCTTGACTCTGTTAGATGTCTCACTGGTAGGTATGAGACCTATTTTACATAATTTATTCTGCCATTAGCAGACATATCCCTAGAAGAGCACAAGCTTACTGCAGTGGGTTGGTTTCCAAGGATCACCTCTCTTTGCTGAGATATTTACTTTGCAGGATAGAGGGATTCACAGAAATTACTGGTCAAAAGACCACCATCAGCAGGTCAGCCATCTATAGTGAAGTCAAGATTCTTCCCTGCAGAGTATTTCCCTGGGGTTTGATGGGACCCCTAAAAGTAACATTAAGGGGGTGGGGGGGAAGACGGGGGAACCAAAACAAAACAAAAAAACCCCACCGAACAAAACCCACAAAACCCTTCAAGAAACGGACTTTCAGCACATCAACTAAATCACTATGGGACTGCATTTTGGAGATGTGTCAGACAGTAAATAAGCCTTTGTTAATTTAGACTTTTAGATCTACTTCAGTCACAAAAACCTATGTATTGCCACTTGGATTATGCAACTCTTAAACATGACAGACACATGCCAGGTGAGGTCTGGGTGACAGCTAACAGTCCGGAGATCACATCTGAAGCAGAATCTCCACAAGCTGCTGGTGAGGAAAGGCAGTGACCAGCAGCTGATGCCTCAGAGAAGGAGCCAAGGAAGGGGTGAGACAGGGAAGACCACGAGCAGCAGAGAAGGGCTCCTGCAAGAGGGGCTGTGGGGGCTGCTGCAGTGGAGGCCCGGGCTGGCTCCACAGGTAACACGGAGCACAAGAAAGAACTGCCACTTTGCACTGCGGCTGGAAGGATGTCAGGATACGTTCATTCAAATCACGGTTAAGCAGCTGCTATGAACCATCAGCTGTAACATCACTATTTAAAATCCGTATTATAACAAAATATCAACTGCATAAACCGGTAGGGAAAAGATAACATCCAGCAACCAATAAGAATTAACTTCTCTATAGGCTACGTTTTTCTTACAGACCCTTGCTGTAGGCACTAAACACCTAATAAACACCTAAGTTCCTCCAAAACTCTACAGAACTATCCTGTACACTTGGACATGAATGTTCAGCACAGGAACATACTGTCTGGATGTTCAAAACGTGAGAATTTGGGGATTATCTTTGGTAATAATATTTTTTTAAAAAAACATTCTACCAATATAATAGCCTAGTCTTCTCATTCTGAGAAGTCAAACAATGTTTAGAAAAAATTTTCATCTTAGAAATATGTAAGAGGAGAAAGAAACATCCATACTCCTCAAAACAATGAGAAATTAATTATTCCCCTTTAACAAACTCAACTTCTTGGCGTGCTATTAATAGCACAAAACATTAAAGAACTTTTTTTTTTTTTTTTACATAAAACGAAGCAGAAAATAAGGCATGAGTGGGAGAAAGAGACTGTAACAAAGTCACATAAAGAGGGAAACACAAACAACAATGGGAAAAACTGCAGAGAAACGCACTCAATCAAATGCAATCATTTTGCCTGAAAGCACCTTAGAGAGGTGCATCCACAGCTTACAGTAGGTTGATAAAGAAGAAATGGAAGATGAATACATTCCATCTTTCTGAAAATTTTAGACTAAACAAGCAGAGAATCCTGTTCAATAGGCATACTGAAAACATGGTTTGCACATACAAAGGATATTCAGTGTATTCAGTTTGACTCATCAAATCCTAGAGTCAAGTTTAATCACTGATCAGCATGTGGACTATTTGTTTTGTCCCATTTATCTTTCTGCCAGTGACTTACCGAAAAGGAGAATGAAAGTAAGACCTTTGGGATATACAAGTAAACTTGTCACCATAATCTTCCAAAGATTTCCCAGCAAATGAGCTCTTTAAATACAATTCACTTTTTATACATCAAAATAAAATTATAAACCATAGATTTTAGGAATTTTCTGTCTTTAGGCCATGTTTGGGGGCTTTTTTTTTTTTAAAAAAAACCAAAACACTTGCAACTTTACATAGAACAGCACAAAAAGCTTTGTGTCTTTTGAATATCTAAATGAGATTATTTGAAGAAATCTAAACTATGTGAGACCAGAGCTCGGACACAAAGAATTGAGAGAGACAAACTAAAATATTTACATAAAGCACCAGAGAGATTGATGTTGAGAGCAGTAAGACCAAGAGAGAACATCAAAACTTGTTCAGAGCACACAGACATGGGAAGTGAGATGCCTAGCAATCAGAAATATTCTACGAAGTAGATCACTAATAAGAATAATGAGGATAATGTCAAAAAGCAGTAAAACAAGTACCAGCAACAGCACCTTTGTAAGATTATAAGAGATATGCCAGAGCAGGAGCAGATGTTTAAAGAAAAAAAAAAAAAAAAAAGAGTAAAACAGCATCTCTAAACTGTTCAGCTGCATTTCCTTTTATAGATTACCACCAGGTACCACGTGAAACAGTTCTGCAAGTGAGCACTTGATGCTGCTGCCTAGCACGGCTCTCCAGCACCCCATAAAAGACACAAAACCACTAAGGACACCAATGCACTACGGCACTAGAGACCCAAAAGGATCAGTTTCCTGTTCCAAATTTTTCATCCAAAAGTAGTATTGCAGCTGGCCTTTTGAAGTTTCAGTTACTGATCCTCTCCTTCTTGGCAAGAGACCTGCAAACACTCTTCAAACAGCCGCTGCAGCTCAAAAGGCATCCATCTTCATCACTTCTCTTGAAAGCTGCAGGCTCGGTGCTGTTCGTCGCAGCGGAGAACTGACCGTCACTTGCAACTCCATCAAGCTGAAGGTGTTGAGCTCTCCCCGCACAATGAACGCCAGGGAGCAACACGTAGACCTCACACCCTGACCCTGCAGCAGCTCCAGGCCACGTTGCACTCCAGCAGTGATGGGAGACGATATGCTGCCAGGGATGTGCGTTTACTTATAGAGAGGAGCTGTGATCACAGTCAGACCTCTGCCCCCTCAAAAAGTACCACGGCACAAACCCTGATCTAAACTACTGAGGACAGAGAAATCCCTGTAACTGGCACCTCAACTTTCAAGGGTGTTTTCCTTGCTCTCCTTCTTCTCTTACACAAAGGTGACAGTCATAAATCTTGCAGTTAGTAGTATTGCTTTTGCCAGCCAGGTTTTTTTTGTTGTGTTTTCCCCCACCCCCCCTCACATTTGGCAAGAGCTTTAAGCTTGTGAGTAGCCTCCAAACTGCTCTGCTCAAATAATGCCTCTAACATGACAAAAAATTTTGGGGAGGCAGAGGGGGTGATTTCTGAGAAACTTTTAAATACTATTGCCCTTGAAATATAAGTTAGTCTGTGACATAGAATGACTTTATGTCAATCTTGCTGTGTAAAAGAACTGCTTTTGATATTATTTTCAACCTTAAGTTTTAGGAAGAAAATGATAAATCAGTTGGCTAAAGCAAATCTTGTCTCACTTGCATTCTTACTGAGAGTTACTAAAAGCAAATACAGTTCAAGCTTTCAACACTCACACATTTTCTTTTGTATTCAAGACAAAACTTTCTGTCAGAAATGTCTCTGCACAGTTACTTCACTCCTGCTTGCAATTCCCAGGCTACACCATGCAAGAGGAAACCCTTTATTGATTGCTTTTGAAATTACATTTCTCAGCATAAATGCTTTAATAATTGACTGAATAAAATGATGGGTAACCTCTAAGGGAACAGTTCCATTACAGAATGTGTTTTATGGTTTATTTGTGAATGTGTTCCTCATTAATAACCTGCCTCAGAGGAAGTACAGGTGATTACCTTCAGATTTTGGAGCTCAACTTTATGAGTTCTCACAGGGGCATAATCTATATCATAATAATAATATTCTAAAATGTTTCGATTTGTTCAAACTATAAATCTAAGCGCTTGTGCTCAGCAGCAGCATGAGAAAAACAAGTTTTCTCTTTTTGTTAAAAAAAGCAAATTAATTCCAAAATTCAAAAAAAAATTCTCTACGAACATTACATAAGTATACATATCTACATGAAGTGTTAAGTTTTAAGTGAAATTTCTTATCATTATTAAGAAAATCCACAATCTACTGTTGTGTAAAAATTTGGAAGCTTTCACTGAGCACCCTGACTACATTTTTTTCTCAGCTTATATTTATTTTTATTATTCAGGGCTCCATCACAAAAAGTCAATGATGAGTAAAAGTTCTAGAAACTGAACTTCAATGAAAACAAATATAACAAACTCTTTAATAAGCCATACATATGCGTATGGAAGTCCCTAAGACATGATTTTTATATAATTGTGCTGTACGCGCAGCCAAAGTGTTCCTTTGTCCAATTAGCGGCAAAGTTTGTAAATCACAGCTCCCTCACAAGTATTTATCTTTTGCAGCTTTCAGTGAATTCAATGCCTAACACAAGGCATTTCGTACTGAACAAACATTAGGTCTTTATAAATGAACCATTACAGTTTTACTCTCCTCCACGCGCTTGTCACAAAGGACCTCATCAGAACTCAAAGATACACATTTTTCAGCATATTGAGGAAACCTACATACTGAGGAGAATATACTCACCCATAAGAAAACCCCATCGCACTTCTCTTCCAGCTGGAGGAAAGCCTCCTACCGCTGCAACAAGATACAAGCAACCAATGCTGAACTTTTACATCCATTAAATACAGCAGGCCACGGTTTTTACTCAAGCAAAACTCGCCTACACTCAATATATTTGATTGTTGAAACAGTTAAGGTTGATGATGTGTAAAGTGCAATGAACATTTTCCAAGTCAAATTAATCTGAAATGATTGAGCTCAAGCGTTAGCTACTGACTCCCAGAACAGGAAAAAAAAAAGCATGGTAAGCAAGAAAAAGCTGTATTACCTAAGAACTACCTAAGAAGGACTATTGCTGTTAGTCTCTCTAGGATGCAACATATGTTTTGGAACCAAATCCCATCATGGCGAAGAACACAGGACAGTAACACAGTGTTGGTGCCTTCCATTTTCACCTCTTACCACGCTATAGCATCCAACCTGTCAGTCTGTTATTCCCATTTTTACCAATATGAAAGAACTTGCACGTTAGCACACATCTGTTTATTTCTGAATAATAACTATTTCTGAATTTGTTAATTCCAGATTTTCAATGGACAGACAATGGGACAGACAAGCCATATATAAGACTTGACCAAGAATTCAATTGTGACTAGACTGTTATCGTTGGAAGACCGCATCTTATCATATTGTCGAGGAACTTCACAAAATTAATCCAAATGGACTAACAAACTAAAAAAAGGAGCTATTTTTACAAAATGGTAACAAAATCACACTAAGTTTTACTCTAACTGAAACCACTTTGAGGCTCTGACAACCATTAACTATCCACGGGTTCAGAATTTCATTCCGGAGTTAATACTATGCAGCTGATTTAAGAATTCTTAAGGTTTATGGCTGATGACACAAAATGCGCGATCACTCACCTAAAAAAGGAGGGCTCTAAACCTCAAGAAGATTCCTTAGATAACATCTGGACCCAAGGGAAGCATCTCCAACCACAGACTCGCCACTCTGAGGGAGACTGACTCAAAATGGCGCTCTCACAGGGCCCCGTCCACACCCCATTCCAATCTGATCTTTGGTCATATACAGTCATGTAGCCCCCATCCTCCCCACTGGCTGAAGACCCCAAATTCCTCACCTTTCAACTGAAATGCTTATGTGCTGACCACCACTGTGTGGGCGTAACAAGAACTGTAACAGGAAGTTTTCAGTCTTTGTTAGGTTTTCGTGGGTTTTTGTCAGACCTATACCAGGGTGGGTACATCTGCCACACATATATAGGGAAATCCATCTGCACACAGATTTACAAAAGATTTGTCAGTGAGACTTACACACTCTGTCCTTGTTTCCCACTCTGTCACCCCGGTGACTCACACGTGCAGAACAGCACAAGAACCCCTCGAAAGCTCCCGGCCTCTATCCATCAGCCCCTTTGCACTGACAGCATACAGTCTGGGACCAAAACTGTTGGTATCCCATGTCACAGTCCCAGGACACAGCCACACTAATGTCCCTACAGTAGGGAGACGTGCCACACATGAGCCTAATGCACGGGGGAAATGCGGTGGGTTGATCCTGGCTGGACACCAGGTGCCTGCTAAAGCTGCTCTATCACTCTCCCTCCTCAGCTGGACATAAGAGAGAAAATATAATGAAGAGCTCATGGGTCAAGGTAAAGACAGGGAGAGATCAATCACCAATTATTGTCACAGGCAAAACAGACTCAACTTAGGGAAAATTAATTTAATTTCTTGCCAATCAAATCAGAGTAGGGTAATGAGAAACACAACAAAATCTTAAACCACCTTCCCGCATCCCTCTCTTCTTCCTGGGTTCAGCTTCACACTGATTTTCTCTACTTCATCCCCCAAAGCAGCACCAGGGAATGGGGGTTGTGGTCAGTTCATCACATGTTGTCTCTGCCGCTCCTTCTTCCTCACACTCTTCCCCTCCTCCAGTGTAGCATTCCTGCCACAGGAGACAGTCTCCAATGTGAGTCCTTCCCACGGGCTACAGTTCTTCATGAACTGCTCCAGCATGGGTCCCTTCCAGAGTGCAATCCTTCAGGAACAGACTGCCCCAGCATGGGTCCCCCACAGGCTCACAAGTTCCACCAGCAAACCTCCAGCACAGGCTCCTCTCTCTCCATAGGTTCACAGGTCCCGCCAGGAGGCTGCTCTAGCACAAGCTCTCCACAGGGTCCCAGCCTACTTTGGGCACATCCACCTGCTCCAGTGTGGAGTCTTCCACAGGCTGCAGGTGGATATCTGCTCCACCATTAGCCTCCATGGGCTGCAGGGGAATCCGTGCCCCACCACCTGGAGCACCTCCACGCCTTCCTTTATTGAATAACCTTAGTGGCTGCAGAGTTGTTTCTCTCACATATTCTCACTCCTCTCTCCGGCTGCTGGTTCGCAGCAGGGTTTTTTCCCCCCCCTTCTTCAATATATTATCACAGATGCACTACCACTATCGCTGATTGGCTTGGCCTTGGCCAGCAGCTCTTTCGGGCATAGGGGAAGCTTCTAGCAGCTTCTCACAGAAGCCACTCCTGTAGCCTGCCCAATACCACAACCTTGCCACACGTACCCAATACAGGGGAGGCGGAAATAAAAAAAATAAAATTTTTTATATATATATATATTTATATATTTTTATATATATTTATTTATATATATATGTAGCTAAAAAATCTGCACAGCAAGTCAGAAAATAATAATAAATCAAACAACAATTTTAAAATGTGTTCATTCTATATATAGTTGGATAGATTCACAAATACATTTGTATTTGTATGTGCATTTTATAAGCCTTCCACAAATTTGTTTCCAGTGGTATTAAAAGTCTTGCACGTGATCATCAGTGGAGTATGCTTCTTTCAGCAGAGAAAGAACAAATAACTGTAATTTACTATGGGCTGCTGCTAATGTCACATCATGTAGCTGTATTACTGAGTCATACACGTCACCAACAAAATCAATCACTGCAGTCCCTTTAACAATTTTTGTCTACTGTTTATCAAGGATAGCTGGTAGGATCAATATCCAATAGTATACACTAACACAAAACCTGAGGCAAGACATATAGTAACCAGCGTGCATTTGCTTCTGAAACCTCACGTCTATGTGTACAAGCAGAAAATAGGGACAGTTTTTCAGTTTGAAACTTGCTGTTTAACCTAAGCTGGCTTCCTCGTTTCATTGTCAAAGTGGGTTTCACACAAATACTATACTTCAATGTGCATTTCGGAATCAAAGAGAAAAACAGTAATTTCCCAGGATTAATTCAGTTTGCAAATAAGTTTCCTATGTATGCATACTTTATTCAGCTGTAGTTAGAAAGAATCAAAGCTTTCATTTGAATTTTTACAATCAAGTATACTGGAAACCAGGTTATGGTGGGTATTGTAAGGTTCCTTATTTGCTCAAAATAAGTCAGTATGATGTGACAAGAATGTGCAAACAACCTGTGTTCATTTAGTATCAGTATAGCTTCCTTGCTACGTAAGAATCAAATTAATAGGGGCTTTTTGCTTGTTTTTTAAATCTCCACTTTTGAAGCAGCACCCCTTTCCAGCTGTTTTGTCAAATTTGTTGTATTACAGTTTGTCTGACTGAACAAATCTGCAGATGTCTGTAGATTAAGTAAAAAGGGTTGGACCTGAGCTACAACATGAATTTATACAGCATTGAGACTCTTCTGGCTGCTAACCCAGGCAGCCATTGAAAACAGGTGCCCTTAGTGTTAATTCCCAACATTTTGCTGCAGTAAAATAAAAACATTAATTTCAGTAACAAACTTAAGAGATCTCCTTGGTTTTAAGACACTGAAAAGAAGATATCATAATGCTATGATTAAGAAGAACCAAAACCACACAAAAACCATGCATATCTTTGAAAGCTTTGCAGAAGCTATCTTAGTACCCAGTGTATAAGAAAGGGCCCAAACATATAATTTAAAAGAAATATAAAAGTCAAACTAACCCAAAAGCATATAGAAAAAGGCAAAGTGATTGAATACAGCCAAGTCAGATCTCTTCAGACCAGTCCAACTCACTAAAAATTTATCTTCCTGATACTAAATGCTACCACAATCATTTCACATGGTCCACCGCACATCCTTTTCCTCCTACTTCAGCTAGGCAACAACGTTATTTTTAATCCACACTAATTGCAAGCCTTAAGGACAAAAGGGTTCTTTATGTGTATGTAGAAAAAGCACAGTGCAAATGAAAGAGATACAGAATGAAATAGCTTGCCATATGACCTGGCATTTAGGAATTAAAAACAGTACGTATGAACATAAAAGTGCTACCAGTAGTGTTCTAATGTGCCTCTCCCAACAGATAATCACTTAAGTTTTAGTCTACTGTAAATGTATACTCTTTTTTCTGAATTCTACAGTTCCTGAGTTCAGATCAAGTCAAATTTTTGCAGTATGTTAGTAGTTATCTGTGATTAATTATATTCAGAAGCTTTGAACAAGTCATTATCAATTGCTCTTCTATATTGCTACCTACAGACTTGTGATTATCCACAATTTATAATTTTTTCATGCATGTTCTTGGATTGCACCAAAAACCTCTTATTTAGTTGTTCAACCTAAAAACTGGATGTAGAAATGTCAAAGCTCAATGCCATTTTATCCTTATTCAGAATTCAAGTTAAAATATGCAGTGAGTGTTCACAGATGCTGTGTAGCTTTACAGAGGCTAAAGAGTAGGTTTTCCAATGGAAAACATGTATCACTAGTAGTCACGAAGGCCTTAAGTAATTCCATTGAAAACACTGAAATCTAAAGCTCTTCAGACTCACATAAATTATGTAAAATAAACCATCATTTCTTAAGCGCAGTAAAATGGTGTGAATGCCTTCCAGAGCACTTGCGTATTTAGGAATTTGCTATAAATTCCAATAAATGATATAGCTGTTTGCTTTAAAAAAAAATACAAACAACACAACTATTTAATAATTCTTGGACTTGCACAGTAAGTCACAGATACTATTTAAAAAACTGTGATATACAGCTCCCCTCTCTAACACCCAAGAAGGGGGAAGAATTCAGTGAATTTTGTAGCCTTCTCATCCTCCCTGCTCTCTGGGATGTCATCAAGATGCCTGCTAAACCAAACACACCGTGTAACGGTGCAGAGGAAACAAAGGATAATGAAGAATAACCATGGAGTTGATGCTGACAAGCGTATCGCCATGCCTGACCACTCTTTCTAACCTTCTTCATGTCACCTCTGGTGTTACCTCTACACATAGTCCCACCTACCTCCCCCCTCCTGCTCCTTCACAAATTGACACTGGCTTTCTGCATGACATTGCTGCATGTGCACACTGCCATGACTATCTTTGAGGTAGGCTCACTATGAGGTCTCAGTTGAAAGGAGGAAATTGCAATCAAAAGGAGGACATTGAAAGGCTTCAATTAGAATTATTTTTTATTTAAAGTTGTATGCTTGTATTATCATTCTTCCTACTTGTCTGCCCCCGTATTTTGAAAGGAAAGAGGTCCTTAAGGGTGTTGAAGCAAGTCCACATAGCTGCAGGAAACCCCAGGACCTCCTGCACCTATCCCATTTCACAACAGAGAATGAACAGTCAGTGGATGTTCTCAGTCCTTCAACTCATTCAGCCTCTGACAAATTCCCATCTCTGGCTATCCAACAGAGTCGGCAGGGAACTGCACCCTTTATCGTAGGGGATCTACTCCAGTAGAAGAGATCTACTCCCAGCTCTGCTGCAGGAGGGACTCTCCGTGATGGAAAGATTTTCTCTTAAAAAGATAATTTGCAGTCTTCCAAATTAAAATTTTATCTTATTGTGCTTGTGCTCCCCCTCCCCCCCCCCTTTTTTTGATAGTCCAACTCTTTCTATGCTTTTCCTTTACAGACCTTCCTTCAGGCTAGCAAAGAAGGGTATATCTCCTGAGTAAATAAATACCCAGGAGAAAAAACAAAAGGAACCTTACACAATACTGTATCTCTGTAACTATAAGGAAACTTAGGGTTCCAGTGTACATATTTTTTTTCCTTTCTCTGTTTTCATGCCAGCAGACAGGTAAAGCATGGCTGTTATCATTAACTTCTTAGTTTCTCAGTAACAAACATAAGCTATAGGTACATATATGAGGACAAGGTGAGTTCATATTTGCAAAATGAAAATATTTTTGAATTGAATTAGATGAAATGGCTGGAAGATTGGATGCCAAGGTAGAAATCCTAACACCAAAACATTATGACAAATCTGAGTAATGAATAACAGAAAGAAGTGTTTGTTCAATTAAACAAACGCTCAATGTGTTGAGGCATTAGTTTCCCTAGGAACTGTTGTTCAGTCAACTAAAGTTCAAAGAATTTGAACTTTACATTCCCACTTCTAATTATATTTGTTTTAATTAAAATAAACTAGGTAAGTCTATCAATGACTGTTGTTTTACATTTTAAAAAATTCTTCAACAATACTGCAAACATCCTTTAGGGGGTGGGGGGTTCCTGAGAATATTCCTCAAAAATCAATCAACATTTTACAGTTAGAATAATTTCTACATTCTGCTTGATTGGTTAAGACTCTAAAATAAATTCTAAAATTACTATAACAATTAGTGTTTGCTATATATAATTGAATTTTTCTCTGCAATTAATTGCTAACCTTGAGTAATTCAGATAATTTTTAGTAAATCACTAAAGAATCAGACTTCAGTTAACAGTCACCCAATTTTTACTATATCATACCTAAAACGAACTGAATTGTCGTAATTAAGTTTATATAGTGTTCCTTGTCATGATTGTTACTTTCTGTGTAAAAAAACCCACCCAAAGCCCCAGTATATACACTAGTTAAATTTAGCACAACTCTTGTCTTGGACTGATGTTTAGAGAATATATGACATTGAACTTGCTATTTTTAATAGATGTTTATTAGAACCCTGTGCAGCATCTCCTCCTCCTCCTACGCTACTATTTGTGAATGGGGCTGGTACCAATGATTTAGCAAAGCATTTATGATTAGCATTACCAAATTATTGATACTAACTTGTTTAAGCGTTAGAAAGAGAAGGAGGAATATGTGAATGCTATTGCTCATTCAGGATTTTGAGGAAAAAAAATAAATCTTGAAAGTAGATTCAAATCAAAGAGCAACAGATTGTTTACACAATCAGAGAAGATTGCATTTTTTCAGGTTAGGTTATGCCATTAAGAAACATATGTGACACAAATAACTGTGAACTGCTTGCAATCAATGTGACTTTTTCTCCACTGACTTCAGAAAAGGAAGACAGTCCCCAAATTAATGAAAAATTCTCTATCAATGCATCTCTGAACTGTTCCATACACACTGGGGTATACATGTAATAAGTATAGATATTTTAATCCAGTGAATTCTTCGGATAACTGTCACTCTGAAATTATGCTTTTAAAAGCAAATACAATGGATAGGGAATACTGATAGATTCACAGACAAAGAGAGATAAGTATAAAGCCAACATATATTGAAATAACCGAAGCGTTGCCAGTTAGGTTGTTCTCAACTGCCAGAATCTACTTTACTTGCTTCCCTATGATTTTAACAGCAGTGGCAGAACTGATGAAGGACTTTTTTATTCCCATTCGTGCTGCTTTGTGAAACTATAAGCAATGACAAAGCCAGAATATAATTCCTTATACTACTTACTATTTCCTGCATAGAGAGCATATATCTCCACAAATATCAAAACACAAATTTATTTTTTTATTTCTGTGACAGATAAGCCATATTTGCCACGAGAAGCTTATTATTCCCCACTGAGCCATGTGCTGGTGTATACTTCAATATTTGACACCATTTGCAAGTAGGAAAAAATATTCAACTATTGGCAAGTGTTGCCCACCACCCAATTACTTGCCGGAACAGATTTCAAAATACAAAATTATTATTTTGAAAGTTATTTTCACGCAGAAGAACGAACAGTTATCAGTTTTGAGCACGTCACAGAGTACGTCTACGAGAAGCACTGACAGAATGGCATCAAATCCTTCCAAGACTCAGATTTGTAACTCCAGCAGTGGAAAAGCTTTGGGTTGGGATTTGGGGGAGGGACCTAAAAGACCTGAAGATTGTATTAAATACACCGCAGGTTGTCTTAGCAGATTTAGATGTAGTGGCTTCTCCCTCTCCCCTCACCTGTCACCCCCCACAACACCCCGCTTCCACAAAGAGAAGCTAAATGTAAGTTTTACAAATTTTCCCTTAGAAAGTTAGTAATGTTCACCTATTGTACGATTTAATGGGTCTGAAAGAGTTAGTTCAAGATGTACAAGTGACAAATCTTTTAAACTCTAAATTTCGGATTTGTGTCTCAGACAAAAGGCAAAGTCTCAAAATAGGACATTATGGCTGTCTGAAAGATTGCTATCAACAAAGGTAGTGGTCTCAGTTCAGTTCACAATGCTCAAAGCAGTCACATTGTAAAAACACATTCCCAGCTGCCCAAACATGCACCTCCACCAGCAGCTTTGGCATGGGGCTGCCTGACAGTAACCCTTCCAACTCATGGTTGGAGAGCAGGCACTAGTGCAATTAAGTTGTTGCTCTTTAGTTCTGAAAGCATCTTACACATTTGGGCTTGCCTTAGGCATGGCACTCACGAAGGAACGCAAGACAAATACAGTTTGAAAAATTGTCAGAAAAAGTAGTACTAACATTAAAACACACTGAAGATGACTAAATGGGCAATATCAGACACCTATGAAAAGGATTTCAAAATATATATGGAAGCTCTATTAGATTATAGCTTTCCAAATTAGTAATTTGTTACCCTTGGGGGAAATAGATAAGAATATGCAGAGACTCATGGCTTTGGGTATTCCATTTCATTCAAGAGGCACCTGTTCAGCAGGAGACTGGACTGCCAATTGAATGAGTGAATGAAGGCAATGCATAACAGAAAAGTTTCCTGACATTTTTTGTGGGCTTTTGTTGCCCGTTATATTGCTTACGTAGAGTTCTACAGTATGACTCACTCATGTAATGGACAGAAATTCATTGAGCATTAACGTCTTGAAGAAAATCCTTATCCCATTAAGTGAAACCTTTTGACCTCGAGTAGAAAATTATACTTGCTTCCAGTAACAGCAGTGTCAAAATTTTATCTTTGCAAGGAGTATATTTTGATAATTAATGCCAGTGAGATCAGACAAAGTGAATTTCATTTTCTAATTACAATGCATAGTGTGCTTTAAAAGCTCTATATTATCCAAGGTTGCTGCGCAGCTTGCCTAATACCATCAAATCTGAGGAGCTCTTGAGCAAAATACTCGTGTAATGGCAATGTCACTTCTCTAATTTATGGATATGGACTCTTTCTCTTCCTTTTTACTCCAAAGCGAATGTTGAACCAAAGCAGACTGGTATTTCAGTGGCTACTGAGGCTTTCTTTACAATCATTACTACAGAAGGAGTACCTTATTCTCAAGTCATTGTGAAACTATTACGTGCAGTAGAAGAGAACATACAATGTACACATATCCTTTAGTAACTCTTTCTGAAGCTAACAAAACAACTAACTTCTAAGAAACTGTGCAACGTGAAAAGATGCACACTTTTTATGATTAAGTGCCACCTATCCAGCAGCCCTGGCCAGTGGAAAACAAAAGTCTCAACGTGCACATTCTCCATGGATAGTACTCTCAAATTGAATCCACAAAAGCTCAGAGTCCTGGGCTTTACTCAAGTACACCACAGCATTTACATTTTAGCAATATATTCATGTTCTAAACAGCACAAAAGTTTAAGTAATCTGAATTTTTCCATTTGTGCATGAAATCCAGTTATCACAAAGTTGGACAAATGCAACCACTCTTTCAAGAGTGACAGGGGGTTAATGAACCACAACAACACTTGGATCGTGCAGAAGACATGCATTTTGCTCCTGCAAGTGTTCACTGTCCTGCCTATGGAAGTGAGGGGCTGATAAGGGAAGAAAATACATTTCCCTTTGTAGTCATCTCCAAGTTGAAACCTTGATTTGAAACATCCTTAATTTGATGTCATTATGACAAGGTTCACTGCTATGTTGTTCTATACATACCAGCAGAGAGTGTGATCTCTGCAGAATTCTTGAAGAGAAATCACCAAGCACAGCTATCCTCAGAGAGACAATTCTTAAGATACAAGAATGTGGCAAACAACATTCAGCAACTAACTGATTTACTGACACCTGCTTCACAAACAATCTGTCTTACTACATTTGTGCATTAGTCTCTGAAAAAACAGTCCTAGATATATATCGTTACTTATATATTTTATCGTTACTTATATATATTACTTATATATTTTATATATATATATATACACATTTATACATTTTATCATGGTTTTGAGCACTTTTGCTTTTAACCTTTTGCATTAACTCCAAATAGGGCCTCAAATGTCTCTGATTGAACTTGATACCTATGGATTTTCTACTACGTTAACATGCATGTTATTCATGGAGGCAATTAAAAACCTTTGTTTTACAGAAGCATGAGTATCAGGTGAATTTGCCTCCTCTGTCTTTATGTGCTTACAGAAGAGATGAAGTCTGAGTTAAATGACTAGATTCCTTTTTAAGCATATGGAGGAAGAAAGATTTTTTTTTTTTTCTCAGTCACTGCTCATCTTATCCTGTGATAGATATCTAAAACACAGTAGAAGAATCCTGCTCCAAAACACGCACTTTTCTACCCTAACGACAGAAGGGGTCAAGGCGACTAGCTCACCTGCACACATGTAACACTGTGGGCACCTACAGTTAGACAAAATAAAGGTCATCTTTAGTAGCTAAATGTTCTCTTAGGAATTCACAATATCATAACTTCAAATAACCTTGCTTATTTCCTGGAGAAGAGACACTCTTTGAAAATGTGATACAATATTTCCAACATATGACGAGCTACTTCCTGTGCATATTACATCATAAGACCTTTTTTTCTTTTAATTAAAAAAAAAATTAAAATCAAACAGTGTTTTCTTACCATGGCAGGAGCCATCCACTTCTTCATATCCTACACTGCAGATGCATCGTCCTAGAGGCACAAGCCAATCCCCATCTGCTCCACAATACAATTTTGGAGTATCACGTTCCTCAGCGCTCTTCACACAGGAGCCCCGTACTTCCACCAAAGAGGAAGAATCAACCCTTGGAATAGTATCAGGAAACATAGCCAAATTACGGACCGTGAAAGGGCACTTTTTGTAATAAACACGGACTGAGACCAAAGCAATGCATGCTCCAATGTCCTGAAAAGCAAGATAAAATCCTTTCTTGTTTATTGGCCCAACCTCACGAACTTCTGTGTTGAGTTTAAGAATGCGGTCACCCAAGTCCATCTGGGTAAAGCTCTCATCAGCGGCAATAGTATCAATTTTAGTGTACTGGTTTGGCTTGAATTTTACTCCATGAGACTCATCTGACTCCATATAGTAGAGATTGAAAGTTTCCTTGCAGGTTCCTAGTACCCACGGAATACTGTTGCAGTCCCTCAGGGTAAACTTCATTTCCACATAAATCTTCTGTGCAGCATCACGGGAGATCCAGTTTGTTCGAAGCCAGTTGTTTTGGTTTGGTTCCATCACATTACATACCTGGTAAGTATGAATGGGACGATTGTATTCATCCATTTCTGTTATGGCATCCCACTGAAAAGGAAATAAAATTGTTTGAAAACTAAGAATAATACGTATTATGCATATACACAGTGCCCATGTATACACATACACATGCCCCATGTATATGCACCTATGGCTTAGCTATTTACTTGAATTTGAGTGGAAAGACAGTAGTTAGAAGCAGATACCAACTACAGAATGGTACAACAAGTTTTATTTCAGAAACTCTACAACAAATTTTTATTTATAGAAACATTTGAAAAAACCCCAATGTGGCTCACTCAGCAGGAGACAGAAATACTTGCCACGTTTATATTAGCAAATTTACTAAGTCTGAGAACATTCCTGGGCATGTCATTCAATCATCTATGCCCTCCAAAAAAAATGCTAGAACAGTCCTGTTTGGCACTGGCCAGGCACCTGCAGCAGTTGGTAACTGGGATGCAGCTGCTCTGGTTTGGTGGGTCTGAGGTCTTTGATGTAGGTTCTCCTGGTTTACACAATGGTCCTAGAAACATTTAACTGTATATATATATAGATGTTACACCTCTTGCTCCATAGGGTCTGTATTACACTTATTTACAGAAAAAAGAATATTTAAAAAAAAAAATCTCACAGGCAACATGACGTTGTTGTTGCCTTCATAAATTCTCTTTCTTTCAGCTCAGAGGTAAAGGAGGAATTTCTTTTCCTCTTCCCTTTCCACCCCCCACCCCGAGGTTTTACATTACATCAACTTCACTAAAGTGTTCCCAGATTCTCATGAAAGCTCCTGCATAGAAGCTCTCAAAATCATAAAGCTTCGAAAAATTATTCATGTGCTACAAATGAAAGCCTTAGGCTACAAAAGCCTAATTTATTACATAATCTGCTACTCTAAAGGATTACCAACATCCCCAAAGCAGCTTCAATACAATTGAGTCCGCTTTCCACTAGTTATCGTTCTGTATTCAAACATGTTGTGTCCCACCAGAAGTTTTAGCATGGCTTTTAGATGTACTGATGTCTTATGTCATTCTAGAAGTAAACTGACATATCAAATAAACCAAAAACCTGTTCAGAAATATCACCCAAAACACTTGACTACATTTTTATGTAGTTTTAATGCTATGAAACATCAAAATATACATTATTCATGTTCATGGTTTAGCATACTTGGAATAGATTTATTATGAGTCCGTATTTAGTCAAAATTATTTGCTTGTAAAAAAGATACATAAGCTAAAAATTGAGAAAGTAGAAGTTGAAAAGTTTATGGAGTATTTTCCACTCATCAATTTCCTCAATATTTTGCAGTTACTTTGGTTAAATTCACTGTATGGCATTTTAAGAATTTATATTACTCACAGGTATACACACATAACAATGCAAAGCATACCTTAAAATCATGCACAATATGCAATTCTGATTACAAAAACAAGATATGAACCTTACACATCATTGTTCAAACAAATTCAAATTCTGTTAGCCCCATGATACGTCAACCCCACATATCTTTCTGCTCTGATACGCACAGTATCAGTATTTTTAAAATTAAAGTTGCACTCCTGAAGATGCATTTTGAGTATTTGAGCAGCTGAATATTCATAGTGCCTACTGACTTCCGCATTATAAAGAAGGTATGGTTGGCTTGTGGCCTACTGGATTGAGAAAATATAGGAAGTACAAGTTCAGTTTACCGTTTGTAAACAATGAAGAGTTATACATATCACCATTTAGAAATGTGTAGAGAAAGACTTTATCTGTTCATCTTTTTCCGTGACAGAGGAAGATATCACTTCAGAGTTAGGTCCTCATTTTCAGAAAAACTCCCAGATATCAGATGACTTCTAAGGCCCAGGTGAACGTGTAGAAAAACTAGCTGGCTTTACTTGAAGTTTTAAGAACAAATAATGCCACAACATGGAAGTTGTAAGATGCACACCTCCAGAACCTTTCACAAAATGTGTTGGGGAAGGGGTTGGGAGGGGAAGGAAAGAGTGCACCGTCTTTGGGAGTGAACTGATCCATTGTGGTGGAAGCAGCAGGGGGGAAAAAAAAAACAAAACAAAACCACAAACCTATGGTTCCATTACCCTGCAAACTTTGATTTTTTTTACAGTGGCTGGAATTCATGTAGGAAAAGGCATTCCAAGTGCTGCTCGATGCAATCAGAGGATTGGGATTCGTGGTCACTGCAGCACGTACCTGGGAGCTATGCAGAAAAACAGAATCATAGAATCATCTAGGTTGGAAGGGACCTTTAAGATCATCGAGTCCAAATAGGGTAAGTGAAGCCTTTTACAGGCCATCACTTTTGGGGATTCTTCCTATCACAGCAAAAATTATAACCTTGCCTGAAGGTCCTGTCCTAAGAATCACAAAACATACTTCTTACAATAGCTGGACAACGGCAAATAATTGGCAAACAATCTGCTGACACTTCAGAGATTGTTATAAGGCCAAGGGCTTTTGGCCTCTGAGAATTGCACACATTCAGAAAGGTCAAAGCTGCCACCTCAGCATTTATGGTAAGACCAGAACAAATTCAGATTTGGTCAAAATTGTATGTTGAAGAGCTAATTAGCGCAGGGCTTCTTGTGCCATTGTCCCCAGATTGACCTGTAGCAAGCAATATAATAACACAATTAAATCTTGCCTTTGGGAGAGGAAAAGGGGACTTTCATGCTCTGGTCAGCCAGGTCTCTTTTGCCAAGCATGAGCCCACACAGCTTGAATTGATTCAAATTCCACAGCCATAAAGAATTAAAAAAAAAAACCTTAAAATTATTTTTTCATTTAAAATAAAATTAATTAAAATCCACAGCTCCAAGCCTTAAAATGTCACCGTAAGAGATTCTTTGAAAACAAAACATGTAAGTCTCTCAGACACTGATCCCCATTTTGCCTACCATATCTGTTACAAGAGCCAAGGACATACCACTTTTCACATATAAAACATGTACTGTAAGTTTAAGCATTATTACACAAATTTGTGTTATACACAAATATAACCACAATGTAGATTTAGTAAAAGAAAAACGAACAGCAGCGCAAAAGGTTTTCTGCATTTATTTCTGTATCAAACCACATTAAAGGGAGAATGTGCTACGTGCTCCAGAGAGGTCTCAAAAAAAAAAAAAAAAAAAACAAAAAACCAACAAAACCACAAAAACACCAAAAACCCACAACCCAAAACAAAACACCACCCCAAGAACTACCAACAAAAAAATAAAAAACACTCTCCATACACCAAAAAACCCAACCACAACCAAAAAACCAAGCCCTCAAAAAGCCCACACAAAACAAAAAAATCCAGAAGAAGAGAGTAGTAGGTGGGACAACAATGTAATTTTTAAAATACAGAGCAGTCTTCAGAACCGGAGGAAACTAGTTTAAAGCAAAAAAAATTCAACGTATTACTGCCTCTTAAAAATATTAATAGAGAAGAAATCCAACATATCCTCCCCTTACCACGAGATTGTCTTCAGAAATATTTATATATTCACTTTGAATCAATATCTCGATTTGAACTTAGAAATTAAGGCCCTGAAGTTAGCTGCTAACCCTGTAGTTAATAATATAAATCTATTACTTCTGTAGGAAAGGAAAGGCTCAGCACTTCAATAACTGGCTTAAAAGAATGAAACAAGATGGATTGATCAAACATGGACAGTGCTTTAGTTCATTCAAAGCAGACCTTGCGTGCTTCACGCCTGTGACTTTCCATTGTGCTCCCAGACTGCCTGCTGGCAACTCTCAATTTTAAGAATTCACGCATCGGGCAAGAAAAACATTTAAAGAGCATTTGCAGAAATTTTAACAGGAGTAGTAGTCAATTCATTATACATATAAAATATATTCAAAACCAAAAAGTTAACGTCTAACGTTTCAACCTCGCCATCACACCCAGACATACTGTGTGAGGTGTGCTTACAAATATACCTGTGGGTTTGTTGGCATGGGCTCTTAATTACTAATGCCAGATATTGAGTGCAAATGAGATAAATTCTACCACCTCAAACATCAATGTAATTTACTGAAAAGTCTGACACAACTGTGATAGTCTGACAAGGACACATTCTTCCTGTGTGAAATACAACCTACTTTTAATTTTATATAAGTGTTGCATTTTTTCTTCTGATAAAAGCAGACAGGAGATAGTAAGCAATAGTTAAATTCAGTGCAGACAACAAAAAGCTAAACAATTTATCAAACACACACTGGCTTTCTTCTAGGTGTATTTCATGTTATAACTCCTAATTAATTAAATGAAAAGTATTTATAAACATTTTGGGTGTGCAAAACTATTCTTCACTTAAATCTTAAAAACAAATGAACGTAAGCATATCATTGGTGATGTCTGCATGAGAATGCGGTACCTCCCCCCAGAATACCTAACCTGAAACACAGAAGCTGACAGTTTGGACTTCCTTCAAACCAAGGCTCTTGGTGTCCCAATGCACTGCATTCTTTTCAAAATTTTTATTACGTTCCTTTGAAACAAAGAAAACCTCTGATAATGTTGATGGAAGTGGCAGCAGTGCAGAGTAGTTCCAGGACTTATGAAGAAGAAATGTCAAAAAGAGGGTTTGGAGGAAAGACTTCAAAAGCCTATTTTAACTGTAGTCAACAGCAGCACGGTTGCTGCTGTTACATTTTACTTTCACATTGAGTGAAAGTAAAAGTAATTTGCATTGAGGTTACATTTTACTTTCACAGGTGGCATAAAGGAGGAGTAAGTGTCACTAAAACAGAAGAACATGGAATTTGAAGATTAGTAGAGAGAAGATTTTAAGATTACTTGTCACATTTAAGTACAAAATACGAGACTGGGCTATAAACCACACTGAGACTTTAGTCTGATAAAAATCTCAGCTGTTTTCATATCTCTACAAGCTACTTTACAACCTTTCTGTTTCATTTTAGAACTTCACTAATATTTAACAGCTGTACAGAGAACACTATAAAGAAACAATTACTTAATGTAAGTCTTCTACTAAATAGATATAATGCTAAAATCTGTTTTCAGTGTTCCCCACTTTTTGTTTTTCTTATTTTAAACCAAACACTGCAGACTTACAAAATCAGCAAGAGCCATTTATTACAATTCAGTAGGTTATATTACCAAAGGCTGTATGAACATTACAAAAAGAGAAATTGCATTTCACATATTTTAAGTTATTTTTAAACACATTACTGTCTGATAAGAAAATGCCTTAGTAATACCATGCTACAGAAAAGTAAACACAGCCACCAGTTTCAGCCTGATAGAAGCAGTCATAACTTCTCTGAAGACACCAGTTATTCAGCCAAATTCTGAATCTTGACTTATTTTTAAACCATGGTGAGCCTCTTAAGAAAACCTTTATTCAGGTCATATTGCGCTGCCTAAACAAGACAGATGTTAAATTGATGATTGGCATGATTTGCCCAGTACTAGCCTTATACAACGTTGGATTTAGAGGAGGAACACAGAACAGAAAGGACTGAGAAGCTATTAGCTTGCTCTGCTGTCACCTCCCAGCCCTCTGTGGCAGCACCATAAAGTCACAAATCCCCACATCAGCCCTATGTCTCCTCTTTGACTTCCAGTCCCAGGAAAGCAGTCATAGCACTGCACCAGAGTCGGGAATAGCGCATCTTTTCCCACATGAAGACCTGCACTGCAGGCTCTTCCCCACCATGTCACTTGAGCCTCTCACTTCCCACGCTGGCAATCTCCACTTGCGTAGAAGCAAGGCCAAGCAGACTCTCACTATTTAGCACTCAAGAATTCTTGCGCTCAAAGAATTCATTACAGTATTTTATTTGTATGTCAAACTTTACTGTAAGAAACTTTTCTAATTAATAGGGGTAGTTATATCAAGCAATTGAAAGTGTCTATTTCATTACGAGTTGATATCTTGATAACTTCACACGTAGTGAAAGACACTTTTCCCACAAGTTGTCACACTGCTTGATGGATTAATAGTAGGTTCTTAATCTCAGATAACATTTATTCAAGCACTGATCCCAGCTGCAGTTTGGTAATCCAGGACAGCAGTTTTAGCATCTTGCACAGCTCAAGATTCTTCTTATTAATAGTTTACTTAATTTAAAGGAAAAGGTAGGGACACTGGTTACTTAGGCCCACACCCTTACTCGGTGGTTTAAGGAATGGAAGAGACCATCTGTCCTTACAAATTTTGCTGCATTTGTATCCTAAGCTAGAAAGTTCCCTCCCCTTTCTCCTTGCCCTTTTACTCAAAGGATAATTATGTAAAAATGAAAGGTTCTACACTTACACATACCTAACCAGTGTATCTTAGCTCACTCCTGAATAAGGAAAGGTTGTGGCAGACTCAGCATGCAACACATTTGCATATCAGGTACACAATGGGGGCCCTGTGTAAGTTACTCCACACAAGTCTTTTGTTGATAAGCAAAATACATAGGTATAAGTACCAGCTTTCCATGCAGAGGACTGAAGGGAAAAGTCATGCCTGAAAAGAACACGGGATTCTGTCATTCTGCATTTAACTACCCCCTAAGAAAACACATCTGTAAAGGTAAGTCCTCAATGTTAGTAAGCGTTATTACCTATCTGGCAACAGAAAAAAAGATTTCCTTTCTAAATCATGGAACAAAATATGTAATGTAAGGTTCACGTGACAGAGATCTGGTTTACTCTATTTGTTTCAGAGAACTAGGTAATTTCAGAAATGTATCTGTCAGCAACTACTTGCACAAAAACGTAGGCTGGCATTTGAAAATTGAGTGAACCTGAGCTGTAGCAATGCAATTTTTTGATGTATATCCCTTACTGCACACGGATGTCCACTTGGAACAGCTCAGATCCCTAACAGTAAAAGGGAGGGACTATGTTTCTAATATAGAACTGCTGCTATCCTAACAGACGGCCTGGAGAAAGTTACAAGTGTATGCGTGAAACTCAGGTACCCAAGAACAGTTAAGTAAGCATGCCCCTATTTATGGCATCCAATGAGGATAAAAAGAAAGCAGATACATTTATTTATTTTTTCTAACATTTTAATTGGTTCTTCTATTTTGTCATTTTTATAAATGGTTTATTACTCATTTTGGTGATCAGTATTTGCAGTTCTCAGCTGGGAGTCATCTAATGAAATCTACAAGTGAATTCTCACTTTCAACTGTTCACTACTGACAATCTTTTAGATCCTATTTCCATGGAAACAAGCTGAATGGTAAAAATAAAGAGTTTTAAAAGTTTTTTAAATTCCCTTATACTATCTCCACTGAGATGATCTCCATAGAAATAAGATCAGAAAGGTCTAAGCTAGGAAACAATAGAGAAGGACCTGCACTTGGCAGGCACAGCTGCTGGCTGCCATCTGCAAATGCAGATTTAAACATCTAGCCGCTGTAGTGACTGACGTTCAAGCAAAACCAGCTACACCGCATAACTGAACTGCAGAAAACCATTTCTCTCTCAAATTAACATGCTTGGAAAAGAAACATTTTAAAACACAGTTGGCATTTAAAACATGACACTGAGACCAGCAAGATTAAAGAATAATAAAGAGAACTACAGAATTTCTGTAAATTAAAGGTATTGAGTTAATATTTTTACCCATTTCCCCTAACTCATTTTTCTTCACCTCCACCTTTATTTTTCCAAGATCTACAACTCTGTATGTCAAAATAAATGCTGAGACCTCCAAAGTCCAATTAGACAAGTGATAATACTGAACTTACGAAATGTGCCTATTTTAAAGAAAATTTTACAAAAAAAGAAAAAAGCCGTCAAAACTCCGCAGCTATTCATGTACCTCCTAGCAAGTACAAGCTGGCATAGCTAGCAAACTAAAACAGCAATTAAACTACTTACGGTCATACATTTAAATCAAGCTGATTTAAAGTTGCTTAGGGAATGTGTATAAATTTATAGCATGCATTAGATTAGCTCATCTCTGTAGAACTATAACCACAGTTGCAGCACAGGTTTAGAGGAAAACGTGATATATGTTTTCTACGTACGCAGCAGCATATAGGCACAGACTATGATAGCTGATGGCAAGCCCCTCATAGAATATGTAGAAGTAAATGTAACTAAAAGGGAAGAACAGAATCAGAATTTTAAAAAAAAGAAAGAAAGAATAACTAGGAAATTATAAACAAGAGAATACGGGAAAGAAAGTGCTAGATTATTCTGTGTTCTCCAAACGCAAGCCTTAATAGGTCTTGGACTGTGGAACAGCTGCTCTGTGGCTGAAGCGGCCAAGATGATTCGGAAAGCTGTTAATGCACTCAAAACTGAAAATCCAAAAGAGCGAGTTGCTTTTTTGTTATTTACATGAAGTGCTGAATACTGAACAACTGCGAGGATGAGCTGCTCCAGATGAACCAACTTTACTCTGCTCTGGAAACTGTTCTGGTTCATATGAATGTTTTCTTCAGGCAAGCAAGATGGGGATCTGGTGAGATTTGGGGGATAAACCCTAAAATCCGAGCAAGGCTAACTTCAGATACATGAAACAATTGATTCTTACTTGGGGATTACCCAGTGCAGGACTTTTCGATCAGAAGGCAAAATAGGACAGCCCTGCTCCAGCTTTGTAGAGCGCATTGTGGCTGTTCCAGAAGAAAAGGGAATCACAGGTCCTAAACAGGGACCTTTATGCATATACTAGAAGAGATCAAGATGCCAAGAAACATGTTTACACTTCAAGACATATAATGTGATGCAGGGCTCAAACTACTGAGGCAGTCAATCTAGAAAGCAGTATCATAAGGCACCAATGAAAGAGAGTTACTCATGGAATGTTTCTGCCTTCTGGATATGGTAGAGAAAGTACGTTCAGAAAAGCAATACATAGAAAAATGGAAAGAAAAACGAAAAATGAATTCACACATCTATGCGTACACATGAAGGCTGTATGTAATAACCCGATATATAATTGAAGCCAACCACTAACATATAAAATGACCATTCTCCTCAGTACTCTGGAACAAGACCATTGTTTCCCTGAATGTGTTATGGACTATAAAAGACTCAATGACTTGCATCAAGGATCTGCAAGGATAGCGTGCCAGACTGTAATTTTCTTTTTAAGTGAGACACGCTAGTAAAACCTCAGCAGGTGGTGAGAGATGCCACAATTCAGTGGTGAAAAGTCCTGCTGATCACCCTTCCAGAGGCATCTTATCCCTATGTAATGCAACACTTACGACATATTCAGAATTTAATGGAAAGTGAGAGCAGAAAGCCTACACCTTTTCAAGGTACTATAGCTCTTAGCACTCAACCCTGCTGCGTGCCCTTCAAAAATCTGCCTGTGCCATCTCTGGGACCTGTGCCATAGCTTGCAGACCTCTGTTTTACAGGAAAAAAAAATGAAATAAAAAATAGTGGTTTACAGGTATCTCCTACTAAGACAGAGCTGGATCTAGCTAGTCATAAGGAATGTGTGCTACAATTAGCAGGGAGGCTGCCAGCAGCTGTGGAATCCCTCTGCTAAGACAAAACACTGAATAACGCTGGCAGGCTAATGAGAACTAGAGGCTAGCAATCCTCGCTTGGCTGAATGAGACTTGTGGGATTAACTAAGAATACATGCAGAATGTAATAGATCTAAACAGCGATACTCACATGATGAAATACATGGGCCTGTTGTGGAATAACTGATGCATGTATGTAAGAAACAAGTTTTGTCACCCTTCAGTTAATAAGAGCCATCATGACTTAAAATACATAAGTGTAAATTCTTATACTTCCTTATAAATAGAATAAGACAAACAAGGACTGAGAAAAAATTACAACTAAAAAATAAATAAATCAGATTGCAGGTATAGTTAAGTCAGGCTCCAATAGATATCAGCTGTTTAATAGTAAAAGATTGATTTGCTGCTGTGTTGCTTTGTTTCCTGAACATGGGGAGCTGGAGCAACGCTGGCTCTGCCCCTCTCAGCACCTAGGACAATCAGCATAACTGGAGCAGGAATGTTATAACACACCAGTAATGCTGCACGATAGCTGGCTGCATCAGCTATGTCGCCTGGGGGAACTCACTGGATCTCCAGAATAGCAGAGATAGTGTTACAGTAAACATTTGTGTGTCCAGACATATTTAGAAACACAGGGAAGAAAAAAAAAAAATAGACTGGAGGGACCTTCACAGGAAAAACATGAGCAACCTCTAAATTTCTGGTTCAGAAATTTCTACAAATTCAGAGGTCACCTATTAATCTTACTCAGCTGTTTGTGACCAGCTCCGTGCAGCCATGTCAGCACTGCACTGGCTCTGACCCAACAAGCCTCATGGTACCAGAGCCGGGCCGTAGACTCCCCTCCTGCCATACCCCCCCCTCCCCCCATGCACCTCAACCCGGCTAATTGGTTTGGCCTGCTGAGAAGTCAGAATAACATCAGGGCAGGGAGAGACGCTTGGTAGCGGATATTCTCAGCCCTCAGTTTGAGAGCTGACCTTGTCTGCTTCATGATTTAATGTGCACAGTACTATGAGTCAAATAACTGACTGCATTTACTAGCTGACCCCTTCAAGAGTTGTGCGTTGCATCGAGTCACAGATCTGACTTGAATGCACAAAGTTCCAAATATGAGTTCCCTTTTACTTGCTTTCCAGGCTTTGAATCTTTAATTCTGATATTTGAAACTCCCCTTCATCGGCAGGAAGATCCTCTTTTGCCTTTACCACTCCGAGCAGAGCTTTAGGCAAATACCACAGAATCACGGCAGAACAGCAGTCCTAGCTATGCGCACCCAGAAAGCGGACTGTGACTCACAGTTTTCCATTTTCATTTCCTGACTAATTGCTCAGAGAAAAAGCATTTCAGTACCAGTGATGGCAGAAACCGTATAAATACCTCTCCAAGCTCCAGGTTTTCCCACTGAGAAGTGGTGGATCTCAGAGTCTATTTTTATGCAGGCGTTGGCATATTTAAATTACCACCATTAGCAAGCAGTCAATGAGGTTAATATGGACGAAGTAAAACCTGTAAGAATATCTACCCATTCTTTCCTCCTGTCTCTCCCCGATTCTTTCCTAAAGTCTCTAGTGTTTAAAAAGGGGGAGGGGGGGGAGAAGATCCTGTCATTTCTACTTCTTATTAAATTAGTAATAGTCAATTAGTGGTTGTAATTGAAACTGTACCAAATGGAAACAATTAAAAATAATAATTATACAAAGCAGCTATATAAGGCTTTTCATCTTTGGAGTGCTTTACAAACACTAACATATTAATTCAAACTAAGACATAAAACTAAAGAAGCAAAGCTAAAGATAATGAGAGGAAGGTCAAGTGACAGATCACTGAATTTTACCAACGTGTGCTGCAAGTTATAGTAATGAGGAGCTTGCTGTATCAGTGTGGATGCCTTTATCTGACACCACATACACCCAGATGAACTGAAGCAATGCCACTTCAAAACTTTTCTGCAGCACAGCAATATTCCTGTAAACATGTTACTAATGGGCTCCTTCAAAACTGCCCTTCCTTCCTCTCCAACTGTTGTGCTACCAGGCGAATTGGAGCCCGCTCCTGTGGCACGCACCTGGCTGAAATACCTGCTACCAAACTGCTGATGGACAATTGAAGACCCGCAGCTCTCACTCATCACCTCATAACAAGCGTTATCGCTATGTACCAATAACATGATTCACTACTTCATTTTATTTCCAAGCTACTTGCCCCTTCTGAGCCATCAGAGTATCAAAAGGGAAAACCAAGATTAGAGCTATGGGAATTACTTATAAAAGGTAAAACCTTATATTTATTGGCTTGCAAGGGATCATGTTGATATACTCAAGTGAAAGCCAAAAGCAATGGCATCATATCCTGCCATTTAACTGACCCCAAAAGTTCTGGAAATAAAATATGAGAGGTGAACAGAAAAACTAATTATTGGAAGTGGAGCAAGCTGAATAATGTAAGTAGCAGCTCAGTTCATTTGCATAGAAGTTCCTAAGTTTATTTGCATATTCTAGCTACATGCATTACAACTTACTAATTTTCTAGGTTGAATCAGAGCAGTGCATAAAAATTCTACAGAATAACTTCCATTATGTGATGGAAACATCTTTAACAGAGTGTTCAAGATATGTAGAGAAACAAATACATAAAAATCTGAAGTCTGCAGTACTTTTAAAAGAAAAAAATAAAATGCTATCCATATCAGCCTTATGCATATAGTCTGTGAACTCCAAAGCAGGAACAGTGGAAAACAAAAGGGGAAGAGAAAAGAAAAGAACCCAATCACCAATGTTTTCCAGCAAATCAATTTGTTCATACTTCCCATGTAATTGCTTATTTACTGAGAGCCTGTAAAGCAGTACTGTCTCCTGGGGAGCCCAGGCTCAATCATACTCGTTAAAACGTACTGGAAGAAAACAACCTGCTACCCTTACCTGGTGCTCCTTCCTTTCATCCCATTTTTCAGCACACAAGTGGAAGAAGCGTCAAGCTCCTAATTGCCCTATAGTATACATAAACTGGAATGGAAAACACTCCATTCACTGGAGTTGAGTACAGTATCATCAGAGCAACCTCTCAGCCATCCCCTGTTTTCTACATTGTGGTGCATTCTTCAGATATGTCTGAATAAGAAAAAATATAAACTATGATAATGAATAATTCATACCCTCTTTCAACCTCCCCTCCTCCCGTTATGCTTATTTTCAATTAGATAAAAAAACAAAGATACTTTCTAAATCAATTTCTGGCAAAGCTAATGAGAGTAAAGGAGAAAAATTCATTTTATTATACTTTGGTCGACAGAATAACATTTCATATAATTTTATTCATAAACCTTGTGCAAAATGGATCCTCTCTATTCTTTGCATTGCATGCACAACTTTGAATTACATGGGTACATATTGAGCACTGTTTTGTTCATGTCTGCATATTTGGCAGAATAGGCCAGGCTATCTTTTAAGTATATTTTTCGATAGGTCTGTTCAGATTTCTGAAGGAATAAAACCTACAGAGGGTGTTGTGGAGAGCTTTATCAATTTACTCACTCTATTTTTAGTTCACCATTTTCTTAGAACACATAATTCATCCTAAAATACAGAGAAGAAACTTTGGCTTTCCAGAGGGACCTTATCTCTAACATGAGGCATCACTCACCACGTGGGCGCTCTGTGTTAGGAGTGTGTCCTGATCAAGTCAGCTGCAGTTTCTAGCAAACCATTTCTCAGTGATGGATAAAGGATGTTTATGTCTCCACCTTTTATCACTTTGGAGGGATGGGTTGAACATAAAACTAAAAATAAAAGGCAGAAGTGTCCCACCATATCAAGTGATTTACCTCCGCTGAACATGATGCCTAATGAAGGCATCTTTGCTGTACTCTTACTCTTTTGTGGCAGAGATTTTGAAGCTTCTTCGGAGACTTATGGTCCCACAGAAATGATCCTTTTCTAGCCGAAATAACAGTAAGTGTCCCAACCTTCAACTAGTAAGCATTTATTTCAGTTACATTATATACAAAAATAAAACTAGAACTTGAGTTTAAATATTTCTAGCTGTCTGGTGTTAGCGTTGACAAATAAAGTCAGCAACATGTGAACATCTCGCATTTCCCCCCACCAGGTATTTCCGGACCTTTTTGTGAACACGTACCACATGGCTGAGTCGTGTGTCTGGAACAAAAGTCAAAGGAATTCATAAGGCTGAAAATTGCAAATCAAACAGGTGATTGTAAGAAAAAACACGTAGCAATAGCAAACTCTTAAAAGTCTCCTACAAACTACTATTATGCTTAGGGCAATTCAGTGAAATCCTGTGTATTTGAGCTCAAGAGCACCATATTTGACACAGGATAACAACTGGAGATGCAATTTTCATTTAAAAGCACACAATTTAGCACAGAGATATTTAAACTTGATGTATTTTCATTTGCTTTTAACTCTAGGAGATGCTTAAACATAGATTGATTGGTTTTACCTTATTTTTTTCTCCCTTTCAGAATTTGTAACAGTTATCCTTATATTTTACAGATTCTACAAGGGTAGCAACTCACTTCATTATTTTTAAGCACAATATGATATTTTCACCTAACCGAAGCCTACAGCCATATTTGCACCCCATTGTAGATAACTTGGTTTGCAACATATTGAGCAGACACAAGCTAATGACAAATCACTGCATCTATAGGTGGTTGTGGAATGTCAACTGTACGTCAAATTAGACATCAGGTTCATTTATCATTTACCGAAATAAAAATTACACTTTGCATGTTTTTCTTCAAGAACTTTCTCTTTCAGTTGTCACAACTAACATCCCCCTAAGAGAACGATACGCTGCTACATTATAGTTGAACATAATTGTTGAGATTTTAGCCCAATGTCCCTACTTAATGTATCGTCTGTGAACAGCATATCCTTTTAATATAAAAATAAAACCCATTCACGTATGTAATTTCTGAGCAGTAAAAACAAAGCATATTTTTTGGCATATGTCTTCAGAGGGTTTTTTTGATGAAGGACACTAACAAGATTTAGATTTTTATTTAGAATTTCTAAATCAGTGAAGGTCTTGCCATATTTCAAGTAGTACTATGACTATCTGGTCTAATTAAGAAACACTGAAAAAAGTTTTCATAAAGTTAGATTAATAGCATTGAAAGAATGCACACCAAAACAGACACTTTTTATAAATATTACTAAAAATCTTTAACTTCTTTTCTGTAGACTGAGCTAAATTTTTGCTATGAAACAACTATTTTGTAGGTTTTTCTGTTATTTAAATTATGCTTTTCACAGACCTTCCAGTTTTCTGGAATGCAAATGTTGGAGTATTCATGGACACAGGACGAAGAAAGCAATTCAATTCAGCTTTGAGAGTTATGGAGAGAAATTCCATTCTGTAGAATTAAGAGGTTCCACAAGAACTGAAACTCCTGGGAAAGGGAGGAAAAGACAATTTCATGTTCAGTTTTTATCTTCTTATTCCTCTGCAAGAAAGGAAGAAGCCGCAGGACCCAAATCTCCTCACATAAAGGAGCAAGGGACTGAGACTACCTGAGAATTAAGACACAACCCAGAGGAGGTAGAAATAACCATATAACTGCAGACACCAGAGATCCATCTGACATTCCTTCATCACAGTTTTCTCCCTTTTGTCAATCACACCTACGTAGATAGGAGTAGACAGCCAGTAATCATCTATGATTAATTGAAATAGACCGTTTCTATTAACTCCACGTAAAAGTGGTTGTATTGTTTTTGTTGCATTGTATTTGTCATATATAGCCATCTAAATTGCACATTTTTCCTCCATACCCCATATCCAATACAAAGCTCTTTGAATCTCATGAGAACACCTGTTTCAAGATTTCTGCCCTTATTTATCAGATTTAAGAGGGTTGCATATGAAGTGTAGGTACAAAAAACATTGAGATATATCATCTGCTAATCACACTCTCATAATCACTTTTGTTGATATTACATACTTGTGAAAATAAGTACTTCCTTAGAACACAGTGTGCTGAATTCAAGTCCTTTCCCACCCTCCACTACTCCCAAAACACAGTCCAAGTCTTCCCTAATTCTTCCTATTCTGTTCTTCTGCTGGAACATGAGATGGAGGATAGTCAAAAGGAAAAATGTTTTTATAAATTGATTTATATAGAATATTCACCTGCAATCCCTTGTCATATTTACAGGCTCCTTTCCTGAAGCAGGTATGTTAAAACAAACAAGCATATTTTTGCGTGTGCATCTGTTTTCTAATGAGACTTGACACAATAATTAGTGTGCAGCAAGCTGGGGTAGTTTAATATACTTTCCTCCTCGTTTCTATCCAACTTTATAAAGGTTTCATTAATCTTTGCCACCAACTACAGGAAAGCAATAAAATATGTATAACAAAGTAAATAACAGCACTTAATAACAATCTACACTTTCATTTCAGTTCCACTATTAAATATTGGTTTCTGAAAACAAACAGGCTACTTTTTAGAAGAGCTAATTAGCTGGTTAGTCAGACAGTTCAGGAACTCTAAAGTTCATCTTCTATAGCTGCTGCAGATGAGAAGTATCAGATAAAACTTTTGTGAAAAAATATGAATTTGATGTGGGAGGAAAAAGTAACACAGTTGTCAGTATTCACTTTTTTTTTATGCTCTGATGAGCCGCTGTATCGCTCATTGTTCTGGCCACGGCTTGAAAACTTGATCTTAGCATTATAAATACAAGTAGATGATTAACCAAAACAGAAGACAGGCACAGAAAGAACTGGAAGGTTGGATGTAACACTTGTGGTAGGGAAGTAGAAAAAAAAAGTTACGCTAAAGACTCAAGCTGGCAAAAACACAATAAACACACATGAATAAATTAAAAACTCCCCAAGAGCAGAGTCTAATATTTTTGTTCTTGTCATAGTTAAAAGTAATATTTTTCCCATGGAAAGGAATTTCTATATCCAACTTTATATAGAAAACATTTATTTAAAATCTGATAGAAGTACCCACTATAACTTCAAGACTTCCTAATTCTTTACCCTGTACGTGAATTCTTACATAAGCTTTGTATATACAAAAGAGGCACTTTGACCCAGGATTAGGGCAGAAAAGAAAAAAAAAAATGCAAAAAAATTTCAGATGAAAGTCACTTTAAGCAACCTCTACCTGATAGGGAAAAGCTACTATAAAGACTCAGTTATAACTCATACCCAAACATTTTTCCACCAAGAAGAAAACCATGCTACTCTACAGGTAGGGACAGGGTATTCGATACATTTGGTCTAGAAAGTGCTATAAGATTTCTGTACCAACTCAAGAGCTCTTCAGGAGTTAGTAGGTCCTCTCTAAATCCCAACTCCTTCATGGGGTGTGTCAGTAACACTGACTCTTTGACACTTGACAGCAACCTCTCTTTTGACTCCACTTTCCCCAAATACATTACAGATTACTTGTCAGCAGTACCTATGAACACAGCTCTATCATATTTGTCAGCCCCAGAAAGACAGAGGACCCTAAATGCACATCTGTCTTTGCTCCCACTTGCCCCTTCCTTGCTTCCTAGCATCTACAGTGTCATACACAAGAGAGTTTTACTTAGACTTATGGCCAGGCTTTTTGTTTCAAGCTAAAAAAGCAAATAATGAGTAGAAGGTACAGAACAATCCTGGTTCAAATACAAGATAACAGACATCTTGCTAAGAGGTCCCAAGATTGATCAGAAGCATCAGGGCCAGGGACTCAGGGTTTATAGCTACTACATACTTCCCAAGTGTTATCTCTGATTCTGAGAGACTACCATCTCCACCTCCCACTACTTGTAAGTCTTCAGAGTTCAGTTTCAAAGGTTGTCCTTGAAGACAGCTTCAGAGTGCTATTTAGTGACATATTGCTAGTGCGGTGGAGTTGCTTGTGCCCAACATTTTCGAATGCTGCTTCTACCCCTGCCATACACACAAGCAGCGTGTAGCGCTGCCTGTTCCTCCTGCTGCACTGCAGTTCATTGCAGTTCAGTTCTTCTGGGCTGAAACAACTGCTGTGTCAGGGAGAGCTCCACATGCCAAACGACTTTTAAAATATTGGCCACTCCTTCCCGAGCGCATTCTTGTTGCAGAAAAGTTATTTTTTGTCATCTCAGCAATATGATTTACGCTAAACTGTAATAGCACGACAGAGAGAGAACAGAGAGTGGTGTAGCAGAAGCAGCTTGGGGCATAAATTTTGCACACTATCTTTGCTGTCAACATACCAAGAAATCCCAGAGTGAGCTACTAAGAGCTCACTCCCCCTTTCTTTTTCACATACTGTCACAGAGTATGAACTAGGCACCCAACATCTTTTTAGCACTGGACGTCTGGAGTGCTAACTACACACAGTTTTCTTTATAGAGATTAATTCAATGTTATACAAGATGGCTATTTATACATACAGTATAAATAGATATATACAGTATAAATATACATACAGATCTTATGATCATGGACAAATCATAATCAAAATGACACAGTTCTCTGAAAAATCAGAGAGTAGGACTTGGTAATTTTTCTGCCCAGCATTCTGGCTCCCCAACTCTACCAGAAAATCCACTTACTTCCTTGCCAGTTTTCCACAGAAACCATTGATAACACACGCAATGGGCACAGTAACAAGCTCTTTGCCTGGTGATGCATCTTCAGGCAAATCCCCTGCTCCCTGCCCGTGGTCAGCCTCCGCCTTGAGGATCCCAGGGAACAAGGATGACCCCACCAGCCTAGTGCCCCTTGCTGTCTATCTTAAAAGGAGGTTTATTATGCAACATGCGCTTTCTTAAAACCACTATTACCTCAGCACCTTGGTACCGAGCACTTATAACTAAACAGTTGTCCTTTTCATGGGATTTTGGCAGGTGGGAAAACAACAGGCAGGATGACAAGACAACAGTCAATGTAGTGAATATAACAGTAAAATAAAAACAATAGTCTCTTGTACAGAAAACAACAGCTCTTGAGTGAGCTCTGGTGATTCAGAGGCTCTGTTGGGAAGCTTAAATAAATGCAGGGCTAGAAAAGTGAGGAAAAAAAGACTTAATTAGGAACTGCACATTTAGCATCTTTGAAATAAAGGACTTAAGTTTTTACTTTGTCTTAGCTGTTGCATTTTGCCCATGCTTTTGTCTCCTACTGTGCTCACGGAATAACATTTAGATTTTAGCAGGTCACATATAAGGTAATCTCAAACACTCTGGTGTGCAGAAATTCTTTTTGTGGGCTTGTTCTGTTGACAAGGACAGCCCTGCTGAAATTAGCAGGTACTTAGAACCAAATGATGTTATCTACGTAAACTTACACTATTTTAAATAGTGCTGTCAAATAAAAATTTGTTGGGGGTGGAAGAGAGATGAGTACACTGTATACGTTCTCACTTTTTCCAGCAATTTGTTAACTTACATTTTCCCCACAGAATATTTGGCCTTTAAAATTGCTGTTCTGATGGAATGCTCTACCAGAATACCAACAATTATGCTATAAAGTGTCATAAATTGATACTACTGCATGCAATATTTGATAAAATCTAAGCCCCATAAGCCTCCTCTTTTAGTTTTTAAAGTCAGTTTTTGCTTACTTTCAACATTATATTTTGAAATGGGTATTATGCTTAAAAGAAACAAAACACTCCAGTAATCTTTGATAAATATTAATAACACAGGCTTCAGCCTCAATAAAATCTAAAGAAAATTGCAGGAGCACTAAAAAAAATTCCAGGCAGTCCTACTATGTTTAACTTTTTTCATCAATGAGCTTACGCCATTTAATTTTTTTCTACTCTAAAGATAAAGCGTATTACACGACTGTATTTTAATCTCAGTTTGAGGTATTTTAATCTAAGTATTTTAATCTCAGTTTGAGGTATTTTAATCTAAGTATTTTAATCTTAATAACATTTTATAAGGGAACCTTTAATGGAAGGAAGACTGATGTCCACAAGGACCAAGATGAAAAACCATAAGCAAATAAATACTAGCTATTCTGAAAATATGGGTTATAACACAAGGTCTTGTTATGAGTATATTCCTCATCCCAGGAGGAACACAATAGTTTATATCACAAACCCTACAAATTCTGTCACAGATAAAAAATTTTTGCAAGCAGGAATAGTTTGGGAAATACTGCACTAGATTTTAAAGCACCTTATGTTACCTAAATTACTTTGGAGGAGAAAATAACCAGTGAACACAGGAAACAGAGTATTATAGGTATGCTAGAGTATAATTATTCAAAACTTGAAAAATTACGTTTTCTGAGTACACACTCCAAAGTATCACACAGATATTTCTTAAGAGAACAGAGAAACTGATGTTCTGCCAGATGACTTCAGCATGGTAACAGCTACTTACGAACACTCATTCCCAACTACATATATTTAAACCACTTATTTTCCAGTTTGCATAGTTTATATAACGATGGACTTTCCCAGAGCTCCTCTTCTCAATTTGGACCTACATCCTCTTGACTCCTTGAAGAGCTGAGAGCAGACTACACATTGCCTCTAATTCTGGATCTCCAAAGGTACTTCCAGGGAAGACATCACCTGCTGAGAAACCCATATGAAACCCTCCTTTATCAATTATGTAATTTCTAATACACGTGTCAGTATCGGGATTACAGTTGCTTACTCGTACGCATTCCCAGAAATCAACTACTCCAAGCCCCCGGGTTCACTGTTACTTACTTCTTCAGAGGCACAGAAAAACTTCTGTGAAGCACATGTAGGTGCCAAAGACATCAAAATCCACACAAAATAATAAAATATTGCTATGCTCACTCTTGAACTAGTTTCCTGAACTTTCTTAGGACACATGATCTACCTAGAATGCCAATATTCCCTTCCCGCAGGTTACCTATCATTTACAGAGTAATAGTCTATTCCTTTCATCCATTGAGCTTGTTTTACTAACTTTAAAAAAAAGCACAAACAAAAAAACCATAAACACATATATTCCAAAAAACCAAGTCATGGTTTACCAATGATTTTACAGATGTGCTTACCAACTTCAGAGAAGTTTAATGGAAAGAAATGTTGAATTACTATAACGGGGACTTTGAATATTGGATACTTAATGATTTCTTTAATAGCTGGTATCCTTAAGATTTCTATTACAAAAGCTTTGTAAGGAAGGGGGTGGGACACGACACCTGAAAAAACTCCCCAAAACATGAGCCAATATTGTTAGTATTACAGGAGGACAGACTTGATCAACACAGTTTTAAACACTGCAGAGCACGAAGAAACCAGCAAAATAACTCGGAGGGGTGCAGAGAGAAGGCAAGAATGCCTAGTAGTCACAGTGCAAAGCCCCAGCTGGTTCAGCAGCCTATCCCTAGCAATGGCAAACTGTAGATTCACAGAGAAATTTAAGAACAGGGTAAACGGGCAGGAATGCTGTTCCAGAATACTTTCCAAGTCTCCAGCTGTCTCACAGACAACCTGGCTGCGAGCTGCTATCTTCGTAAATTTTTCCCCAGGCTTCCCTGTCAAACGAAAATTACAGTTCAAAACTATAGTAAAATTTGGGAGGGAAGAAACCCAACAAAACAAGGGACAACAGATTACAAGAAACTTGATTTGGCTGGACAGGAGAAAATAGTTAAATGCATAGGTGAATCTCACGGTTTCCAAGTCTGCCCATATCTACCTGGCTAAGCAAAGATGAATAGTACTGTAGGACTGTCTCAAGAACATCTTTTCCATAGGTTTCTTTCAATTCACATTAAAGTCAGTGTATCCACGTGCTATAGTTTCAGTGAAAGCATCTTTATAAAATAGCAAATGCAACCAAAAATGGATGTTCTAATTCAAAAAGAGTTGTTTCCCAGGCATGCTTGGACATAAAAGAAGTCTGATCTATTCTGTCTTTATTCTTCCGAGCAAAAGAAACCATACTTTTTGTCTTATTCTCATATACGAGTTTCTAGGTAGAAGTGGCTTAAAAAGCACAAAAGCATGTAGAACTAATAAATATTTTTCAGTCTAGAGTAACTATTGCTTTTGCCTTCCCTTTCTGTAAGGTGTTTTGTACCATGCAGCTTTAGCCTTAACATTCTGTGTATGCGTTGCAAAGGACTTTTAAAAGTAAGAACACAGTTTTAAATTTCTTGACTTCTGTGTACACACAACGTCAAGAGAATAGTTACAACAGTTACATAGAGATCGACAGTATTTTCTGTGGCGTTTCACTTTTGATGAGGGTAAAAAATAGTCAGCATGCATTTGTACATACAAGCATAGTTTTTGTGAACAAACATTTGAACGAGAATTTTCAGCTCGCATGGATTATAACACAGCGCTTGTTTAAGCAATAAATACTCGCTCATTTCCTGGCTTTACTTCTGAAAAGCTCAGGAATTTATCTCCTTGACAGCCTCCCTGCGGTAACTGATATTACCTCCGCCCCAAAGAAATGCCTCACTTGGGCTGCACAGGCTGTGTGTGTGTGTGGTGTGTGCGTGTGTGGAGGCACGCATGCACAGGTAGCGCCCGCAGATGCTAAACATCAGCATTCCCATGTGTTGAGCCAAGAGGCTACCTGGTGTTTTTAATTAAAATGCAGTCAGCTGAAAATCATTAATATTGCTAGAGAAAGAAAAACAACCTTTACTCTACTGGGCACGGGTAATAAAGTTTTGGGTTTTTAACTCACTGAGCTCCATCTGTGAAGGTTAAGATGAAGGTTAGCACAGAGAGGACTGCAGCTCTATTTTGTAGACCCTGTGGTCGCATGTCATTCAACCCTTATCTCCACAAGCTGAATCACAGATTTTATTACAAGACTACACCTATATTTTTTTCTTTACTTTTTTTTTTTTTAAACACATTACTTACTCTCTGTAATAGACAAAATGTAAATTTAAGGCAAGCCATCTAAATAGAGCACGCTTAACTTCAGCACACCAGGCAGGACTAATCTTGCAGACCTCTCATAATTTAAATTCTGACAATATAAGAAAACTGCAATTGATATTCTGCATAATGGAACTGAACTGAGGCATTAGCGTTCTGATGAAGACTGGGAAAAGAATAAAGATACTTCTATTTAAAGTTATGGTTTTCAGTTTTAAACCTTTTTGTTTTGTGAAAATTCTTGTTTATTGTTAAACATACTAAGAAAAAAAATAATCTCATTATTAAGAATCAGTATTTACCACTCTTATTTGTCAATGATTTGCTTGGGGTGGGGGAGTGTGTCAGTGCATACCTGCAACTTCCCTTACTGCAGCAAGGCGTATGTCTCAAAATGAACACAAAGAAACTTTCTTTAATGTTCAATACCCACAGAATTTACCTGGATTTTCACCTACTTTTTTTTCCCCCCATTCAAAATTATGTTATACTCCTCATTCCAATAATATAAAGATTATAATTATCAGTTGCAAGAAATGTTTGAAATCCAAGAAGCGTACAAATGCTAGTTCTCTTACCATTCTTAGAGTGTAAGCCTTTTCATTACTTTAAAATAAAAAGATCTATTTGCTCAAGTTTTTCAAAACTGGGAGAGAAAGATGGAGTGCACCCATAATGTCTTCTGATGTGAGAGTTTCAAATGACAGAAATTCAAAAACATTGTACTAGAAAACAGATTCCGTGTCATATCTTCTCATTCTCTACTTAGGTGATGCAGCAACAGGAAAACAACGATCTATTGAAAGCTGGAAGAATCACTTGGGATTGAAGAGCTCAACTTCTGTTTAGGAAATACAGATAGCACGGCTTGTGCTGCCAAATTTCTCTGGAACAACTAGGCAATATACTTAACCCTTTCGTGCTCTAGTTTTCCCTTTACTAAACCCAGAATGCTTCAGGTCATCAGTTTGCAAGTATAGAGATGTATGATTTGGGACATAAATCTACAGAGTCAGATAGAAAATGACAAGTAGTATAGTAATAGGAAAGTGAGAAAAAAAACAAGCAATGATACATTCGGTTGAGCTTCTCAAAGAAATCTAAGAATCTTTAAGAATCTCAGACTACCAAGTATCTAATAGAGTTCAATTTTTCTTAAGCATGGGTATTACAAAAACAAGCAACAAATCTGAAAGTGTGAAGATAAGAATTCTTCTGAATTCAGCACTTGCATTTAATCACCACAGATATACATGTGCTTCTGCACCTACAGATCTTCAGTCTGTCTTCACAGATTTCCTGTTACAGCATGCATGTCTCTCCCCTCCCCCTCCCAAAACCAGACCCTACAATCTCAAAGCCAACGCTATCTCAGTTTGCCTTTCATTTCTGACAGTCTGTTCTCCCTTTATTTTTTGAAGAAAGGAAAGATTAATTAGTCTTTTCCTTACGTTAATTTATTTCCAATTCAAACTGTTGATCCTATTTTATTAGCCTTAGTGAAGAATATTCTGCATTTCTCACAACTGCAAGGATAAGGCTGCTTTGTAGAGCTGGCTAATATCCTATGATCTAACAATTCAATTAATTTGGAATGCATCTTACTGATTAATAAAACCTTTTACAGAATTGGGTGTTTCATCTGTATTCATAACCTGACACTAATGGCTTCCGTAATTCAGCAAGTTATGCAACACAGATGATAAAATATTTATGTTAAGATATTGTAAATTTAATTTTATTATTAACATTTGATAATATTATCAAAGTTTTGTCTCATATTCTAGTCTAGTTTTATAATTAAGTTCTACACATCTACTGACTAAATGAACTGGGCAAGAGAAACAGATGAAGTTTAGTAGCTTCTGACCCCTGCGGAGAAATTGAAGTATTTTATTATAAAATGAGAACAGACTTGACAGGACGCTGATGGAACTGCCGTGGCAGCAGTTAACGTGAAAATGTACAGCATGAGATTTAAATAAACCATTACTTTTGAGGGCACACCATTTTTCAAAATATGCATTTGTATGCATTTTTGTAGTTTTATGCACAACATTTGATTTGCATATTAGCATGGGCTAATATTCATACTCATAGAGAAGTGCCTGGAAGAGCCTGAGTGACTTTCTCAAAGGGGACATGAAGCTCAACCTCAAAAATCAAGAGGAATTGGCTCAAGCAAAGGGGTTTGAATTTCCACTGCAAACTAAACTTTTGCTTCATTGATAATGAGACAAAAAAAAAATAAATCTACTTTTCAGTATTCTGCAGGTCTTGCTCTGAATTAAAACAGAAAAACCCATATTCATATGAGCTTTGGGATTGCTGTAACATGCTGAGCAGATAAAAAACAGACAGACCAATTGATTTTTCTACCCCTGAAGCGGAAAAACAGAAAACAAACCAGAAATTTCTTCATGGAGTGATAGTTATCTAGTGTTCATCAAGTGACACGTCCCACAATTCTATCTTTAATCACATAGAGCACATGTATCACTGCCTTCAATAAAAACCTATTCTTCTGTTAGTTCTGTTATTGTCTTAACAAAAAAATGTGGTCACTTCATGCCTAATTTCCAGATTCAGTACTCGCACAGAGTCATCACTAAGATTATGACTCTTAAAGAAAACTGTCCTTTTTCTTTGTTTTTTTTAAAACATGATTACTTTTCATCTTTTCTAGAGATACAGTTCACAACCACGCCTTATGCTTCAACAGTGTGTTTGTTCAAACATAAACATTTTTCTTTACTTGCTGATCAGAGCCTCTCTCTTCCCTCCCATAGCACTGCTGCAAGTAAAATAGCCTCTGACGTTATGAGTAAGTATATTTGTTCCAGTAGAAGTGCATATTGTTCATTTTTAGCAGAAATATACTTTAAGATGTCAGCTACTTATTTATTTCTACTTCATTCAAATGATACTTTCCAGTGGCAAAACACAAATGGCACTTCCAAGGTACATTTAACATAGGTTTTATATCACAATGCAGGGCATAAACCACAGCCCTGCAGAATGACAAAGTGTCTGCAGCACTCTTATTTAGAAGAGATGTTCCTGAACAGAATCTAGAAGACAAGATGAGCCACAACCAGGATTCCTCAATGGCTGTTTGAATCTCCCTGCACCATTTCACATGTCTGTACTTCCCAGTGATCATCTTCAGATGCTGCTGCTGACAGAGAGTTACTGATTCTGGAACAACTTCCTCTGATTATGGAAATTGTATGAGTAATGAAAACCAAAATACATCTTTAGCAATGACAGTCAAATTGTGAAACAGTAAAAGAAATGTGCATTTCTTATTTCCCAGTATAGGCAAATCCACGGTAGAAAGGAGGCCCTCAGGAAATAAACCTAGAATAGTTTCCTTTTAGTTAGTTAAATCTTACTTCAAGACTTTTCATTACCGTTACCAGTCAATAGTTATTTATCTGTGCAGAAAGAATAACATCAAACAAAAACACTGCAAGTGTTAAGAACATTTCAGGAAACCCATAATAGAAGTTAGTGCTAGAAATAATCCAGGATAGGAATAAACGTGTGAGATATGCATTTAATCCAAAGATCTGCTATGTCACATGCCTGCTGAAAGTGTCTGGATACCCCTCACAAAAAAGTAGTGCTTTTTAGAAGCTCATGCTCTTTGGAAAGGAGTCTTGCGTATCCCTCAGTAGGGAATATGGTTACTGCTCAGAACTAAATGATGGTTTCTTCTGGTAACATCTTAAAAGCGAACATGTATGGCCCTCTCCAGAAGGAAAAAGGAGACCTAGTCACCCAGGATATGGAGAAGGCTGAAGTGCTCCATGACCTTTTTGCCTCAGTCTTCGCCAGCAAGTGCTCTAGCCACACCACCCCCGTCACAGAAGGCAAAGGCAGGGGACTGGGAGAATGAAGAAACACCCACTGTAGGTTCAAGACCATCTAAGGAACCTGAAGGTGCACAAGTCCATGGAACCTAACGAGATGCACCTGCATGCCCTGAGGGAACTGGCAGATGAGTTTGCTAAGCCACTATCCACCATACTTGAGAAAAGTTACGGCAGCCTGGTGAAGTTCCCGCAGACTGGAATAGGGGAAACATAACCCCCATTTTCAAAAACAATAAAAAAGGAAGTACCCAGAAACTACAGGCTGGTCAGTCTCACCCCTTTGCCCAGCAAGATCATGGATCAGGTTCTCCCGGAAATCATGCTAAGGCACACGGAAAATAAGGACGTGAACAGTGACAGCCAACATGGCTTCACTAATTGTGTCTGACAAATTTGGTGGCCTCCTATCACATGGTTACAGCATTGGCAGATCAGGGAAGAGCAACTGACATCATCTACCTGGACTTGTGCAAAAGCATTTGACACTGTCCTGCACAACATCCTTGTCTCTACATTGGAGAGTGATGAGTGGTGTTTCTCAGGGGTCAGTACCGAGGTTGGCACAGTTTAACATTTTTGTTGGCAACATGGACAGTGGGACTGAGTGCACCCTCAGCAAGTTTGCTGATGACACCAAGCTGTGTGGAGTGGTCTACATGCTGGAGGGAAGGGATACCATGCAGTGGGACCTGGACAGGCTTGAGAGGTGAGCCCATGCAAACCTCATGAAGTTCAACAAGGCCAAGTGCAAGGTCCTACATTTGGGTCAGGGCAATCCCAAGCACAAATACAGGCTGGGCAGAGAATGCACAGAGAGCAACCCTGAGGAGAGAGACTTGGGAATGTTGGTTGATGCTCAACCTGCTTTGGCAGGGGGGTTGGACTAGATTATCTCCAGAGGTCCCTTCCAACCCCCACCATTCTGCACTTCTGTGAATGCATGCTCGCAACCCAGAAAGCCAACTGTATCCTGGGCTGCATCAAAAGAAGCATAGCCAGCAGGCTGAGGGTGGTGATTCTGCCCCTCTACTCTGCTCTGGTGAGACCCCACCTGGGGTACAGTGTCCAGCTCTGGGGCCCCCAACGTAAGAAGGACATGGGCCTGTTGGAGCAAGTCCAGAGGAGGGCCACAAAGATGATCAGAGGGCTGGAGCACCTCTCCTATGAAGACAGGCTGAGAGAGTTGAGGTTGAGAGTTGGGCTGAAGAGAAGGCTCTGGGGAGATCTTATAGCAGCCTTCCAGTACCTAAAGGGGGCCTACAGGAGAGATGGGGAGGGACTCCTTATCTGGGAATGTAGTAATAGGATGAGGGGTAGCAGTTTTAAACTGAAAGAGGGTAGATTTAGATTAGATATTAGGAAAAAATTATTGACTGTGAGGGTGGTGAGGCACTGGAACAGGTTGCCCAGAGAAGTTGTGGATGCTCCATCCCTGGCAGTGTTCAAGGCCAGGCTGGATGGGGCTTTAAACAACCTGGTCTAGTGTGAGATGTCCCTGCCCATGGCAGTGGGGGTTGGAACTAGATGATCTCTAACGTTCCTTCCAACTCTAACCATTCTATGACATTTGTGATAAAACAGGACACTAAATTTCATTGTTTAAAAGCGTACCTGCTCAAAACAAGTTTAAAAAAAAATTAAAATCCCATCCGTTTTTTTGACACTGAAGAACTGAAGGGGCAAATACTTGACTAAAGACACTCCCCTGAAGAAACACGCATGATATGTGTTACATATGACAGGATTTTATAGAAATTTGAATTTGTCTTCAATAATTTTATTTTCCGTATTAATTACAGAAGGTATTTCAGGATGCACTTCATAAATGTAATGAAATAGGAAAAGGAGCAATTAGTACTCCCTTATGATTTTTTCTTTCTACTAAAATAACAGAAACCACAAGCAGAAGGGAACAGCATCTGACAAAGCACTGTAGTCACAGCTATAGAAACACCTTTCCCTCATTCTAAGATTCTAGTTGTATTACCTTGTTACTCAAAATCCAGAATTAGTATTCCAAAACAAAAAGTTTGCACAGTGTGTTGCTCCTTTCTTAAATTTTCAGTTTAAAGCACTAGGATCCATCTCTGCACACGTATATGGGTCTTCAGTCCAGCATGAAATTTATACAACACTATCTAGTTTTACAGATTATTCAAACTATGTGCCCACTTTGCTTAAACAGCCTTACTAAATATGAGTTCAGTGAGTCTCAAGCAGGTTACGGATCACACCGAATGGTGCTTTTTTATGTAATACAATTATCCCTCCTTTCTACAACCCACCAATAGTATATTGGGTAACGGTTTTCCCCAATGTTCTTACGAAGTTCACCATGATGCAGAAAAGCAGCGGTAGTCTTCATGACCACAGAGGGAAGGAAGACAAATAAAACAAAACCAAAAACCCCAAAAAACCAGAAGTGACATCTGGAGGTCATCTACTGCCACCTCTTCTACCCAATAGAGCAAGCAGCAGATTTAGATGAGCCCTGGGGGTGGGCTCCCAATCACCTGCCTCGGCACTTACTCTAGAGTCTGATAAGGAAAAAATCATTGTCCAATTAAAATTTCACTGTCACAGGCTGTGACCATTGCCCCTTTCCTGATCTACAAACTCCCATTACCTGGGAAAAGGCTGCAATTGGGTCTCCTGAGCCTTCTCTTCTCCAGGCTGAACAAGCCCCACTCCTCAGCTGCTCCTTGTTTGTCATACGCTTCAGCCCCTTTTCTTGGTGCCTTTCAGCTGGACTTCTAGTTTGCCTATAACTTGTTTTATCTAGTTTGACTATAACTTGTTTTATCAACTTTTTAGTACAGCAAATATTTCCTTTATCAATCAATCAGTAAAAATCAGTTTGTTTAAAAACAGCTTGAAAGGTAGATCATCATTTCAATATCCAAGAAAGCTACTAAACTGGTAAATGAAGCGTCCAGGAAAACAGCCAGACACTGGCACATGACTGAGCTATTGCTTTTCTATTAGTAGTTTCTATTAGGCAATATTATATCGTACTATTACATAGTACTAACAAATTGTTGGAACAACCCCTCACATGATTTGCACACATCCAAACACTCCCCCAGATAACTACCAGGCACAATTACCAGAGTTAAAAAACAAATGCTTCTACAGGCCATTTTTAAAATGCAGTTTGCACGCAATGACTCTCTTTCAGAGGCTAACAGACTCCAAAATAGCTGCAAGTTATTCTGATGAACATCCCAAGCATGTTTAATTTACTGATACTGATGTCTCCTATGCTTCCATTATCTTATCTTAGGGACTTCACCGAACACAGTGCTTATCTCTCTTTGGTTAATATTAAGAAAAGATACACATTCATAGCTGATGTTTTGTGATAACCAAGAATAAAAATACTCCTATTCTGTCATCAGTTGTGTAACATCCATACCAACTCCTATCTATACGCAGTTAAATTACACCAAAGAAGAGTGGAGAATCATACTAAAAGCCACTAGTGTCACTTTTGCCCTTTACCACATACACCAGGGAACGTACTTCCACTGCACAGACAACTGTTGATCCTCAATACATCATGCAGTAATAACAAAGTCCTATCTTTTACTGCAGTCTCCCTTTCTGTAACTGTTTTGCAAACCATACAGGGGAAATAAGACTATACTAAGAGCTGTGCTAAAGACATAGCACGCATAGTAAATACACAAGGAAAATGCAGTTATACAACCAAAGATACCAATTAAAGGCTGTACTCCCAAGTCATGCATGTTGGAAGACGGCTTCTCTTTTGGAAGTTTCATCATGACAAACTTAAAAATGCAAATAACACGAAACAAAGGAAGAACAAATAAAAGTTTATCCAAGAGAACTTTTAGATGACACTTTCCTCCTTAATGCCTACCTATGACTTCTATTAGCAATAAAGCAATTTTCCAGTTCCTTGGGAAAAACAAACTCTCTAGCAGAGACTTTATCCAGGGGTATAATTTTTCACAGAAATGTTAAATATAAAATAACTTGTAACATTATTTTACCAAAGAACTACAGTTAAAATGCTTACTTTAAGGCATCTAACATTGAAAAGCTCTCCTTACAGTGGACAAGTTTAAGAGGAAGAAAATAATCACAAGTAAAATATTCAAATAGGACTTTTTGTTCCTTTATTGCTGAATATTAAGCTGCACTTTTATTTTAAAACTTTACTTTTCCTGAAACATGTATACTAGTACCTATTAGTAATTAAAGTGTAGTTATAGTGTTGAAGCAACAAGGTCATATAGCGTTTTGTTTCTTTATATTAAATTCGAACTCTGTCTACAGGATTGTTTCCATTTTACTAAGATACTCATGCATTTAGAACCAAAACATCTAAGTAGTAATTAACAGTAAGTGCTGTCTTATAAAGCTATTTCCATTTTAATTATTTTACAATAAAATGTTTAAAAATCAAAGTTTAAAGTCAAATAAGACATATAAGGAAGGCTATTGCTGGTGTTTAAAAAGAAAGTTCTTCAAAGTTAATCTCATTCTCACATTAACATTCTCCTTTTATGATACAGTCCACTCTTTTCCTACTACTAGATTTTTTGGAAAACTCTTTTGAACATTAATTGTCATAATTGCTAAAATACTTTGCCTCAATAAAGAAAAAGCCAAGAAATATAGAAGTATGTGTTAGCTCATTTAGGAGAAACAAAATTACAACAGAACATGACAAGCCAGAAAGCCAATTTCATATTTTAAAGTCAACTGGAAAGCTATCTAACACCCACATAATACCCAAAGCAACAAAATAAAGAGATACATTTAATAGATATACAAAAGAGTTCAAAAACATTTCCTACAAGAAAGATGAATATTTGTGATAACATAACAGTAGCGGTTGGCCTCAGAGTTTCCTTTCCACTCCAGGAAATCCTTTATAGTGCAATTTAGGGAGGTTGAAAGCAATAAATGAATGCCACTGTCTTGAAGAGATATCCATTCTTTCCACTTGTTTTATACTCAATCTTTTTCTATTTTAACATTTCTCTTTTAAGAAGCTGTTGATCTCTCTACAAACAGCACCATTGCTAACGTCTGAAACAAGATTCTGGTGTTGTCTTTATACATACAAGATTGCCATTCTGCGGTGTACTGAGGGTACAGCCATTGCCAGAATACACAGCTATCAGTTGTGACATCTGAGCCAACATTTGTGCTTTCAGCTGTAGTGGAAGGCAAGTAATGGACAGAAAGTACCAAATGAACCTTTTGTAACAGCATCTCAAACCTTAACACAGCATTTCATAAGTGTCCCTAAAACATGAAGGATGCTTTGATATTGGCTTGCCGGGAACAAGGGATTGATGTTTTGAGCCCCTCTTCTCCAGTTTACTACTTCTTTTCCACAGCAGTATCCCAGGGAGCTTAACAGGTCTTCAGGTATCTTTAGAAATCACTATGCATATTTAACTACTAGTTTTAGGCATTAAACAGATATACCAAATCAAATGGTTAATGACCAACATGACAAAAAACCTACACAAAAAGGTCTGAATCCCTTAAGAAAACGTGTATCTTAAGCAGCACAGTTGCATTGATATTCTAAATATTGATCATTTGCAGACAAAACAACAGAAAAGCAAATTAAAGTTTATCAGGTGGTGAGAAACTGACATTCTGAATCAATGAATCACTCTGTTACACTTAATCCCAATTGATTTGAGTAGTTCAGTACATCTTCCGAGCTTGTCTTTATGTCATATTTTAAAGTGTAAGGCAAATGGAAATTTATTAAGCTATGAATCCTTTATTACTTAAATTCAATAAGCTCTAAATGGCTCATCCATAAATGGCAGCTCAAGCTCTCCACATTTAAAATTTTTTAATACAATAAAAAGCTTTAGTAGAACTGACAGGGTGGTCTAGCGGCAGCATGGTGTCCTGCAGCCCAAGGGTGCACAGACACAATCCAACAGAGTCTGGATGTTATCACTGAGCTCTTGAAGTCAAAGGTGAAGCTACCAGACACAGAGAGAACAAAGTCCTCCCAGCAGAAATAAAATCTCTAAAATATGGGGGAAAGGTGAAACCATAGATTATTTCCTGTTGAGGAAGCAACCGATCACTGATTACTACTTTGTTACCTAGATGGACCCAAATGATACAAACTACAGACTTCAACATTAGAAAAAGACCTAACCAGAGCATTGAATAAACTGTGTTGCAATCTAACATACCTCCCACCTCCTACAAATAACTACTTGTACAACTTGGTGCTTATCAAGCAAGACTAACTTCAGTTAACAGCTCAGAGCATCATAAAAGGTGTAATAAGGGTGCCTTCTTTCATCCAAATCTATTCTCACAGGTAAGCGCTGTCCTAATGAAGGACAGCAGATGCTGCTGCTGCTGCCGCCGGTTTTGTCTCCTCCTCCAGTAATCTTAGCAACAGGGGCTGGACTTTCAGGAAAGCCACAAGCATCAGAGCATGCAAGCCTCACTGAAATGTAACAAGGGTTGCTGCCTAATGCCTTCCAGCTGCTACAGAAATCCTCATTACAACCATTAACTAAGGAAGAGGTGAAATCCTTATGATTAATCAGATTAGCTGCACCTGGTGAGGTTTTGCAGATATAAGTGATGTGAGAAATAGACAATGCGGAAACTCCTTAAGAAGTGGTAAGAGACCACCAAAATGCACATCAGGAACATTTACATCCCACGCTGAACTGCTGCAGCTGACAAAGAAGCACCATTTTTATTTAGCTCCTGGACAGAGATGATTTAGTTCTTGCAATTAACTCTAATACAAACATAGAAATGCAACAAACCAATTTTAAAACTAGTTGACTTTTGTGATCCAGTTCTAAATTAGTTTTCATATTCAGAACTCCTAATAAACAATATTGAAATCCAACATGGAATAAGTTATAATACTTGGAAACACCGCTAGTGTAATTCTGCAGTAAAATACTACAAAACTGTGTAGAGATGTATCCTATACAGCATACGCGGGCAAGGGTGGGGTGGGGAGAGGGGGGAATGGCACCACACAAAAAAACCTGCAAACACCACATTGTCCACTTCTTGGAAACATATCCAAGCTGACTCCATTGAAGCAGCAACATGAACATGCACAGTAGAGGCAGGGTCCAACATGGACATTCTTAAGGTCATCTTCTTTTTCCCCCCCTCCTTTTGGGCAGCATGAAAAGCGGGTTTGGAAAACCACAGGAAAGCTATATAAAATATCATTTATATTTGGTGGTCTTAGCAACTTTGCACTGGGCAGTAAGAATGCTGTATGGCATCGCAGCAGGATGGTCACCAATTGGCCCTTCTGTGCCACATCATCTGCTTTTTCACATTACTGAAACAGGTTACTATGCAGTGCTTCACCTCTGATGAGGTAACTGACACAGCACAGGAGTTTAACTCCTAGCATGTGCTGAACGCCAAATAAATTAGTGGCCACTTTCTACTGCATGGGGATATATTCACAGTACAATACTGAGTGTATGTTTGTCAGCAAAAAAAGTTTAAACTACTGACTGGAAAGACTCAGCTTTCAACTGAACACTGAGCCATTTTTCACTGTCAGAAACTTCTAGGAACTTATTTATTTTGTTGATAGTCTGATATTAACTCCATCTGTTGATGTTTATTTGAAATGCATGTTATCCCGATACTGTAATAGGATGCGGTTCTCTGATATTTTAGATGAAATAACACATTCTCATCGCAATGTGTTCACAATGCAAATTTTGTCATAACTTCAATAGCTTAAGAAGTTCCCCAAAATGTGCTATTCAGATTGGACTTGTTGAGTCTGCATAGACACGCGCTTAAAATGGACCAAATGCAAAATCGTAGACCAGCAAGCCTGTGAAGCTTTTAGGTAATCTCTTCAAGAATTCCTTCAGGGGGTACATAAGCTATTGTCTATTTTACCAACAAACCCAGTCTTCTCTGATTATTATGGCAATGCACCCCAGAGCCAAATAATTATTCTGTCATTTAGTAACCACATGAGGAAGAAAACTGAAGTAAAATAAGACTTTTTCTGCTTGTTAGCAAAATAAAATAATAATAAAAAAAATGTACACACACGTACTTTTGTTAAGTGACACAAGAATATTCCACTCACTCTAAAGTGAATGATGGATTAAAACAGACCACCCTATTTTTCCTTTCATTTTCTGGAATCTAGATCCCTTTTAAATTATATATACTGTAAAAAAGAAAAAAGTATTGCTTAGAACATACGAAAGCAAAACATATCTGCATTTTCAAAATTAAGCCTTTATGACATGCTTTTTCTGTCCGCAAGCATTTGCTGAATTGGACAAGATAGTTTGAGTCATTCCCTTTAAAACTTTATACTTAGCAAAACCTTTAAATGAGAAAAATCTATAGCATTAAGCTGCATTTTCTGTATTTAGAGAGACTGTTCCTATTCAAGGTATCTTCTTTTTAAAGCTAAATCCCTCTTGCCATATTTATTTCCAACCAAGAAGCTATATTCTGTTAGATTTACAGCAAACACAAATGAACTATTCTGCCTTCTGCTTTGTACACTGACATTTGTCTTGACCTGTGCTTTTAATCCAGAATTTTCTTCTTGGCTTAAAGCAGATGGAAACTAAAACACTCACACTTGGCTTGTTCCATAGATCTTATTTGACATTTGATAAAAATAAAGAGTAGTTTTGTGGAAGGGATATATGTTAATAGTAATACCGAAAATCCAAGCATGTTAAAAGAGTAAATACTTCACAGCACTCAATATAGAGTTCCATTGAACATTACATGTCTTCAAAACGTTAAGAATTTTGAAGGCTCCCCCCCAACTTCTTTATGCTTTTAAGAAAGTTTGCCAAATCCTATTTAGTCTGCATGCATAAAAAAAGATAAATGACTACTCACATTATAAATAAAAGAAATACATTGATATGAAACAAAAAAGTACTTAAGTAGTATTTTTTCACAGAAATGCAAAACATTACTGTAACATATGGTAAGAGAACTTCAGTCTGAGATTTGTTATATATTTAAATCTAAAAAAAACAACAAAACCCAGCTCTTGAGATAAATATTGTGCTATGTACAGAAGGTATCAAATTATATTTCAGGTGAACAATAAGTTTCACAATTTCAGTATACTTTATTTTTAAATCTTATTCATTCTTATGAAAGAAGTAAGAGATGGACAAACTGAAATATATTTCACCATGACTGGATATAGCATGGCCCTTTATCAAAATATAGCTTTCTCTTCTAAAATATCAGAGGAACAGCTAACCCAGAAAACGTGCACGAGATTAATGAAAGTGAACATCGAAATAAATACTGGTATAGGATGTACTGCTAGCACTGTATATAATTTAATATTGTTAAAACAGAAATACTATTCTATTCCACTTGAAGCTCTCTGAACACGAATGGAATGCTTAATGCTGTGGGAATATTTCTATTTTATGATTCAATTAAGAACACAACTAATCAAAATTACATTCAAGAGAGACTCCTCTTCCTGTGGTTTAGACACAGCTCGTTGCTTAGGAGCACCCATATGAACAAATATACTGGGGTTCATCTATCTTTCCATCTTCTATATAATGACTCCTACTAACGTTAAAGTAAATCCAAGCCTTTCCTCTTATTTTTTTTGCATAGCCACCATCATGAGCCTTTTTATCACCTAGGAACATGAATCTGGACATTCTTTTAGCTTTAACTGCTAAATCCTCATATCCAGATGCACAAGTGTATGTGTCCAGTTATAAAAACATCTCATCTTGCTGACTTATTTCAAACTTTGAGCTTTTTTTGCGTGTGCTCTTCTTACCATCTTTTTGTCTTCTCCTTAGTTTGTAAACATTAGGGTAGCGATAATAATCTTTCTTGCCTTTGTACCGCACAAAGCACACTGAGACCCGATCTGTATCTAGCACCTTTTTTCCAATATAGGAACATCGGCACAAGAAGTACTATGGATCATTTCACAGTCACACTTTTACAGGAACAATCCTAATATAGCCTGACCAGTTCATAAAGCAAGAAAGGAAAAAACCAGACAGCCCCATACACCCTATATATACCACTATACACTAAATAAAGCAAGCCTGAGGGAAAAAACGGACAGCCCCATACACCCTATATATACTGCTATATACTAAACTATAAACTGAAGCTATACCTGTCTTCCAAGCCATCCACAAGGACATAAAAAACCAAATAAGACTTCAAAGAAACCAAGACCCCTACTTGAACCGTAAGAAAAGCCCAGATACAGGCAGAGGTAACTCTAATGTCATCTTACTCTTCTACAATTCTGTAAGGAGAGGGGTTTAGTTTGTGTGGGGTTTTTTCTGTTTGTTTGTTTTTTAATGTCTTCAAGTTTTTACACAGAAACAAATCATATAATGATTAAGATGTTACCAGAAGGAACTACTACTGATAGTGTATGTGTTAAAATAAGGATAGAAACAGGAAAATAAAAATTCTTAACCAAAAAAGTTACTTCCAGAAAATATTATTCAATTCAAACCTGCTTATTTAGCTTCATTCTGAAAAAATTAAGCCAGAAGAACATGAAGAATAATTTTAATTTGGAAATGCTGCTTCCAGTATGGAAAATGGTGTTAATATGCAGAATCACTTAAATATTTAAAACACTTAAAATGCAAAGAGCTTCTGCTCCTAGTTTTTAACCGCATATTTCTGGAAACTTTTCATTATGTGAAAATATTCATTGCTTTGCCTCTTCATCCTTTATAGGATTTTAATATGTTTCGTAGCTCAACCATTCAAACTTCCCACAGGTCATAAATTCCACTTTTTAAACATCTCTACTGACAGACTTCAAGACTAGAATGAGATTTAGATTACTTGCGTCACTTTCTGTCAATTATCCACCTATTACTTATTCACTTGAGCTATCCAAGTGTTATAGCAATACATTAATAATTTCTACATGAGTTCCTATGCATTATTTTTCAGTTGCCACCATGACAAATAACTATATCATCACCTCTGTCAGAACTTTTTAATCAGTAGATCTCAAAGGTCTTTGCAAAGAGGGAAAATACTCAGCAATTACATTGCTTTAGCAGTTCATTATTTTTTCACAATCAGCTTCTGTGAATAATTTGTTTCAACAACAGGACTGATTTTCCTGATTTCCCAATCTGGGCTTTTTACGGATGGCGGGAAGACAGCTTGTTACGGGATTTAAAAAAAAAAAACCACACCACAAAAATAACCCCAAACAAACAAACAAAACCCCAAAGCAAACATTTACTATTTTGGCACCTTAAAATTTTGCAAATACTCTGAAGTTCAGAAAACAAAAGAACCTAAATGAAAAGTTCTGATGAAGCTAGTTTCATTAATGCTTTGCTTTATAAACAAATAATTAAAATACGAGATTTTATTTTTCATTCTGGTATGAAAGATTTATTTTAGTATTCCTCCTGGTATGTGAATGCAGGATGCCATCTATTACCACTAAGCACCTCAGCCTTGCGTTGTAGATGAAAGAATAGAGACACAGAGCCCCCTAGAGTCAAAGCAGAGATCGGTGAAGGCAGAGAGCTGGTCTTCTTCCATCTTTGCCGCGCTACATTGCCTCCTATGGGGTCTGTCTACGTAAATGAACACTTGCAGGTTGCAGAACACAGTCACGCATCCATGAAAACAGCGCAGTTACTGTAGGTGCGTTAAGAGGGGCCTACAGCTGCTGTCCTGCCTACACATCAGAGCGTAGCTTCCCAAGAAAAACTTCTCAGTGCAATGAACCTCTCCTGCTCCAGTCACTTCAGATGAGCCTTCACAGCAATCCAACACCTGTGAGTGCTCTGACAACACGTCTCCATCTCAAGTGTTCCACACACAAAAATTTAGTATTTCTACTCCTTCCCTCCAAAAAAGGCAAATGTCTTACCTCCGTTAACCCTTTAAAGAAGACATTTTAAGAATGGATTGTTATGATGTACTCATTCATAATGCAGAAGTGGGCATCTGGAGGAAATTTTTTCAGGGGTGAGAGAGGCAGGTGTACAGAGGTGCTTTTACAGAAGTTTTGGGGGTTTTTTTAAATATTAAGGTCTACCAGCATGATGTGGTTTGGGCCTCAAACCAGGACATAGTGTTGCTGGGCAGAAAGGAGTCGACAAGTTGCACCCATACACTGCAAAACTGTTGGCACAGTACGGCTTAAACAGCAACAACAAAACTTACTTCGCTTACAAAATCAAAAGGTAGGATAAGGTGGAGTACAGAGCCGCAGGATCTGAACATAGCTATCTCTGCCAAAGAAACCAGAGCCAATATAAATAGCACACAGAGAGCTAGAATGATTTTGCTGGGTTTTACTACAGCTAAAAGCCTTTTGACAATAGTTAAGGGAAAGAGCGTAGCTAGGAAAAGCAAGTTAACACAGGCAAAAGTGTCAGAGGACACCAATTAAAGAGGGCTATTAACATCATTTCAGGAACTTCAGAAGCAGAGGTGCTGCCTGCTTGTATTCACACAAGGTAGATCAACTACTCCTACCTGAACTTCACACAGCCTACTAAGCCAAAGCAGTCGCTTCTGGAATTCAGCCTTTCACATCAAAGAAGGTCAGCTCCCAGCTATTAAGTGACTGAGAAAAAAATTCCTCTGTGAATGCAGGACATCAGTATTATACCAGAACTAGATTATAAACTCTTTGAAGCAAGGTCTGAACCTTACTAGGAGTTCATTCAGAATAGATCCAGACTCTGTCATCTGCCAAACCGCAGCGTATAGGCACCACTACAATCTTAATAAAAACAACAGTAGGACAGGAAGGATTTATAATAGGTACTAATACATCTTCAGAGGACATAAAAACAGTAACACATAAATTCTGAAGGAAGCTGACCTTCAGCTAGACTTTAACAGCAAAACGTCCAAGCGACTCACAAATGGGCCACATAGCTAAAGTGAGATTAAAATACATATAAGCATCTTGAAAAGAAAAGAAGAAAAGAACAACAATGCTACTTACTCAGGAAAGTCAAAGCACAAAGCCATACCTATGAGAAAAATACCTACAAACAAAACACTCTCTTTACAACACTCATTGAACTTACCTAGATTGAAAAAATTCTTCTCCAAGAAGACAAGTTCATCCTTGCTTTTTAGAAAAATATGTTCTAAATCCACCCCTCACTATATATTTATAAAAAAAAAAAACCTTCTCCCTGAATTCACCAGACATCTTCAGTCACTTTTGTTCCTTCACTTCTGTCCTTCCAGCATGGCCAGCTGCAAGCAATGCTCCTGCTTGGGCAACCCCCAGCTGTAGCTGGGGCAGCAAATCAGACCAGCTAATTGGGGAGTTACACTGCAGCTGTACCCCTGCCACTGAAAACTTGCCTTTCTCACCCCTCTGTACCCCTCATTTTTTAGGAGACTTTAGGAATTGCAGATCCTCAAGACTTCTATCCTTTTGATATGGGAAATTAGTTCCTTATATTTCTATGTGCTTTTTGTTTGTCTCCTCGCAGTAGTGCAACTGGCATGGTGCTAAAGCTAAAATAAGCAGAAAGTAATGAAAAGAGAAACCCCTTCTTCTCAATTCAGTATTAAGAAGTCATGGATTACCAGCTGGATGATGCTGTACTGAAGAAAGTACATGCTCACAGCCTCCAAAGGTTGAAAGGTGAAAATATTGGCCAATTCCTTGCACTTCTTGAAGTAAAGCTATTTGCCAGTTTTCTGCTGGGATTGCCCTTGCCTTCTGAAGGACAAGAAGGGCCAAGAAATACATGGTAGCCATCTCAGACAAACTCAGACAAAATAGGGGTCAGGGGGCTCACAATGAAAGGAATAACAAATCATCAAGATACTAAGAGAATATTAAGCGGCAATCTCTGAGAATATAAAAGAGGAAAACTAAAATATTTAGAATGGAAAGAGTAAATAGAATTTGCATTACCTCTCTGATTCACTCTCCAAGAGAAGAAATGAATAAGTACTTTTAGAAATCTGCTGTGTGCAATGAATATTGGAAGTCAAAATTCGAAAGTTACATTCTTACAATCCCATCAGCTTGAGGGAGTAAATGACATTTCTGAGGCATTTTCCAACAGAATTGGTGACAAAGTTCCCTTTGAAAGAGCCTTGAGTTATCTGACCAGTTTTCTCCAAAAGGAAAGCTGCACGTAAAATGTTTTTCTTCAGGGAAATATGACAAGAATCTGATTAGGCAGTCACCAACACTTATGACAGATTATGACACATACGAGTTTGTTGAAATCCTGACAAAATCACTACAGTTTTTTTCATCAACCAAGCTTTGAAGATTAGTTTGTAGCAAGTCAATGCTGGATAATAGGTCTCATATGAGCTACAGGACTGGCCAAATAATGCAATCTGTCAATGGAAAACAACTATTATTCCACTAGTTCATAAACTTTAGCTCTGGAAAAGCTTCTCTCAAGTAGTAACTTTTTAATACACTTACAGAGTGGGCAGATACTTCCCCTGAAGTATGATCAACATTTAAAAAATCACTACAACAAACTACAACAAATGCCATCAGAAAATACAAAATATAGACTCATGGTAACAAGGCACTCTCCAAACAATGAGACTCAAACACAAGCTTCATGTGAAGGAAGTTCTTGAAGTTGGTAGGCAACTCCTGCTTCCTTACTGAGAAAGCAAGAAGAAACACAGACGGAGAGAAAGCAGTAGAACAAAAAATACACATTTCATTAGCAAAGATGAGAAAGGCAAAGCTTTTGATGCAACAAAGATCAATTGTGGAGCTACCAAGGCATCAATGGGCCTGACAACTCAAGGCATTGCTAGTAGAGCTTGTTCTACAAACACTAATAACAAATAACGTGGCAGCAATTTGCCTTTAAAGCAGTGATTCCCAGAATGGAAGTCTGTGGGGCCACCCATGAACCACAAGGCCACAGCATTTGGTACATGAAAACACTTAGCTGCCCTCTCCCACAAGGACTGTGCACTCCCCAGTGTCTGCAATACAGGGATGAGGCCTCTCTCCCTTGGTTCCTTTACCAAGCTGCATGCTGACCCAGAAGGCAAATCAGTCTGGTAAACACCAAATTATACATTGATGTGGAAAACTGAAGCGTATTGTCCTGTAAAATCTCAAAGATAATCCAGTTTGCAATGGAGCCGAGGCACAACTGGATGGTACCAGGTAATTGGTGAATCTGTCGTGGAGGGAAATAAAGGCCCTGCTGTTTTGTGGTTAATTTGAGATATTTCCTCTGGAAATCGAAGAACGTTATTTGGGGTTTTTTCTACCTTTAAAGCCTGCAGGATTTATGATATTTTACCTGAAGAATACCATTTAGCTACTACAACAGGACAAGATTCACCCTTATTAAGCAGTTTAGATAATGATTTGAAGTAAAAATTAGCTGGAGTAATAGTGAAACAATGAAGCCAAGTGTGTCAGGAAAGTTGATCAGCAAGATGTATTATTCAAATTTTTACTAACAAGATTAATAGATGGAATAAATAAGCAGAGAAATGAACTAGCAAGTTGCACATAAACACCATATAATTTTTTATATATACTATATTGTCTTATATAATTTCCCTGATATTTTTTTTTTTTTCAATAGAGGGAAGAGAAGAGAGAAAACAAAACCCAGGATACTAGTAACTAGACTGCCATCTTAAGAGTTATTGTATAATTAAAATTCACTTCCTAGCATGAAATTTTGGAATTAGTGACAGGATGAGCACCAGGGAAATGTATATCATTCACAGTATGAATAAGAAAAGTCCGTTCATTATTTCATACATAGAGTATGCTAACTGATGTAAATTATACATTAGTAAGTTTGATTGCATATCTGTTAATCCTTGAAGAAAAGCACTAAGAAATTAGGTTTGTATCAAACATATAGAGTTTCACTGAGCTTGCATAGTATGCAGGCTCTAGATACAGGGTCAGCATAGGCTACCAAGTGTTTCAAATGTATACAGTTTTCCTATTTCCGTTCTGAAAAAGAGAAATCCAGAGAGATTCCCAAAAGAGAGTATTTTGGGAAGACTTGGAATGAACAATGTTGAAAGTTCACAGGCTTCTCTTTCTACGCTAGCTCCTTTATATATACTTCAATATACTTTGCATATCTGCCTTTATCAGAAATATTGACCAATACGTTTAACAAATGACATCTCTCTGAGTCCTGAGAAAATACTAGAATCAAATAGAAGTTCTAAACATTATAATAATTCAGCGACTAACTGAGATTTGCACTTCTGAACAGTAAAGGAGGATTGTGTGTTATCGATTCTTATTTTAAGATAACATACGATTTCTCTGCATGAAAGTAATTGACTTCACAACATACATGTACCTGCCTTTACTGACAAAAATCATATTTATAAGTACAGTCAATGCCAGTGACTTCAATACTTGTTCCTACACTGATGAATTACAAAATTAATGCAGGTACACATTATGAATTCAGAACTATTTCACATCTTTGTTATTTTTATTAACAAATAACACCAGCCAAGTGATACATGTTTTTCATCTCTGAATTGGGAACAGAATACTTAAGAAAATATTTAATGTGAGCATCTCAGTTCAGGCAGTGCTGTTCAACAGTGTCTGTTGCCTACAGTCATTCAAAGCCTTGTTTTCGCTCTTCAAATTCTTTTTTCCTAGAGTAAATATGTTGGGAATACAAGACAAATCAATTTTACTGCAACTCAAATCAAAGACAGGCAACCATAAGCCAAGTGCAAAAGATGCCACAGTAAGAAAACTGGCATCTGTTTTTATCTTGAGGTAACTGTGCACGTTATAAAGCTGTGCATGAACTAGTGGTAAAACACCCCTCTTCAGACAGTGAAAACAAGAACTTTGTTACAGAGGCTCTTACTGCAGCAGCTCTTCATTAAATCCATACACCTGATGAGTATAACAGCCTCCCTGCCCCACTGGAAAATGGCTTTACCAAGTGCCCCCAACCATTTCTGTTGGTTTGGGTTTTTTCTTCTTTATGATTTACTTTCAAATCAGATAGAAATTTTAACTAACGACATCAGTGGGAGACACTCATCTCGTCCACTGACAATTTGAGCCTTAGCTTCAGCACTAGTGATTAAATTAGCAAGTCAAACAAGGTAAATGTGGGAGGAGTAAACAGAGACATCTTTGCTGCACCTTCCATTACAAACTGATTATGCTGATGGCCACATTTTGTTTTTAAATCACTAATGTATCTGCCCAAACAATCCATTTGACATTGTTTTCACAAATAAGTAATTTAACCTACTGAAATTTTTCACAGAGCCTAATCGGCTAACATAATAAAAGGGGACAACTGAGGAGGAACACACAAACTGACATCAGTAACTTCCAGACACTGGCAATTTGCCTGTTCTTTACAAACCAAATGTGTCCTTTGTTTATTAAGATGGACAAAACATTCCCTACTTGTTCAGCCAAATACGTTGGCAAAACATGGGCATTTATTTTAACAACCTTAAATTCAAGGGCAATCCAAAAAGAAAGGAGCAGGAGAACAAACTACTTCACAGGGCATTAAAAAATCCATCATACTGACAGAGCTCTCTTCGCCAAAGAAGAAAGAAAAAATTTCCAACACAAAGTACTGAAGACAAGCCGCTCCCAGATATCTGCGTCACTTAGAACTGGACAATAAAACACATTCTGCGTTTACTTAATTACTCATTTCATTCATTCTTTTGTTCATTTAGACAGTTCTTTAGCTGGATTTAAATAATTATCTGGTTTGCTTTGAGAAAAGGTAAAGACCAGGCTATGTTCTCTTACCTTGATTACAACTATATTGTTATCATTTATGTTAAGCCACTTTATGTCTTCACTTTCACTTTTCATTGAGAAACTTCCTTATTATCTTCATCACTCACAAGGAAAGCATAATCAAACAAGTCACAGTTAACAAAGAATATGTTTTAAAGCAACTGTACCTTCTTAGTGTCGAATGCAGACTTTTTTTTTTTCCCCAGAAAAATCCAACCTTTTCCAGTAGAGAAACAGTTATTTCCTTGGACCTTACATCTAGCCATTTCTTTTTCTGATCTTTTTGCAGAGACATCGCAGTCCATTCTAATTGCTTTCTATTTCAGCAAATTTGGCAGAGCTGTTTGCTTCAAACCTGATAAAAGCTCCTTTTAGACCAACATGCCCAGGCTGCTCTCACATCTGAATTTAGGCAACCCGTGTGCTTGCACACATTCTTTACTCTTTAAATCCTCGTACTACTCGTATCCTAAGATAGTTCATTTGTTGAAAATGTCATGAAAGGTAAGGCACATAATAGGTGCACAGAGTTACCCAAATTTAAACACAGTATTATTTTTTTTATAAGGGAGGAAGGTAGTTATTAAATTGGTTTTGCCTCTCAGATTTTCCAACTGAGGACTCCCCCAGGCAGACTCCAAATGCATAGTTTCTGCTTGGCCAGCTGCTCTTTTGACCACATACTCATTCCTGATAGTGTCCATATCACAACTGTGATATGGAAACTGTGGCCGTGCCAGTCTACTGCAATTCAGTCTATTGACAGGGTTATTATTCCATTAATTTCCCTCCAGCTTTGTGTTAATGTAAGTCTGGATCTTGTGCTTTGCTAGTGGTACAGTATCTCCTGCTAAAACACAGCTTTCAGACAAGTTCTACTTTTGACTTAAGGGTGCCTATTAATAGCAAATCTACTCTGACTTTAATAAACTATCCCCACACTATCTTCTCTGTAACAAATTTGCGTCTTCAGTCCATATTTCACAGCCCTACACTAACCAAATCAAACATAAACTGAAGCGTTAATAACTGTGCTGACTCAAGGTTTTAGTGAATTAAATGTGAAGAATCTTATACACATTTATCTACACTTACCTTTAATGTTTAGTTTCAGTGGAAGGGATCATGAACTCAAGTGGCAGAATTCCTTGCTACAGGAAGCAGCAAAAGATGACCAACACATTGGTGCTCAGGGGCATGTCATATTTTCAATAGAGCAACTTTTAACTGCAGAGCTATAGAGCTCAACCGATTGGGTATTTGTGCTGAATGATTTCCTATTAAATAAATGACTTTTTCATTCAATAATGGCAGTACAACATTGCCCGTCGGCAGTGATAACTACTCAAGCCAAGTTCAACATTACTGAAGCAAAGCTACTGATTTAAGTAGAAAGACTGTACCATGAAAATTATTTTTATTTAAGACAGTTACATTTTAAATATTTACAAGTATAAAAGGTTAAGCCACACTGTACATTTTAGCCTGGCTACGGAACCAAAAGGAAAGGTTTGTACGGATGGTATGAAAAAAATGAAAAGCTAAATTTTCTTTGTGGAAAAAGGAAAAATATAATGGAAACCATAGCAGCTCCACTTTGAAATCTTGATCATGCAGACAGATATAGTCATCAACAGTTTTTATCCTCTACGACTGAAGGGGTCACCATCAAAATATCTAATGGCTGTATACAGAACACTGTTTACATCATCTGTAGAAAAATTTTATTAAAAGTCCTGTGTGATGGATCACTTAGGCTAAAAGCAGCAGGCAACCAAGTTGGAACAGAAATATTGAATACAACTAGTTAAAGAACAGAAAAACCAGAGTATAAGCAAAAGATATATACCCAGCAAAGGAAAAACACTTAGAGGAGTCCTACTGTATGTGCTAGCATTAGGGCAAGAATAACATTTTTGGAGATAAAAGAGAGTGAATCAGATACATCCAAGGATTAAAAAGAGCAGAAATGTGGACAGATAAAAGAAAAAAATCTTCATAAATGTAGCAGAAAAGACAGCTGGAAGAGAATGGGCTGGAAGCATGTAGAACTACAGAACATGTAGACTGCATCACTTTGACTTACATTTTAAATAGAAAAATCAGACAAAACAATATAAAAAGAGATTAAAGAGAAATACAGTCAGGACTTCAAAAAGACACTTTCTGAATTAAAAACACATACAGTAGCTTCCATGTAAGAGACTGAATTTGAAAAAGAAGAGAAAAAAACACCTGCATCCATTTTGCATCAAGCGGTGTGACAGTTTACAGAAGAACTATTAGCCACTATAAATCAACACTGTAATGCACTTTAATGCAAATTTTCCCTTTACTTCATGTGAATGTTGTTGGGATAGGAACAGAGGTTGGGGAGTGGGAAATATGTATTTTATCACTGTGTT